>NC_088331.1:21337500-21510000 GCF_036884655.1 Musa acuminata AAA Group
GCCCCTCACACTTTGGCGAGGAAGGCAGAAGTGAAAGATAGCCAATGGATGGCTTCAGTACAACCCTAATTTCCACATAACCAAATCATGGATTTGGGCTTCAAGTTAGATCTCCGTATCACATTAAATAAATGCTTATTACATCCTCTCGCTGCTGCATTAATTATTTCTGCTTTTCTCTCTCTCTCTCTCTCTCTCTCTCTCTCTCTGGCCTTTTTCTCGGAAGGCCCTGCCACCACCCTGTGGACAGATGTATCGTTCGGCGCGTTCGAAGAAATCGGTGGAGAGAAAGAGAGAGAGAGAGCGAAGATGGAAGACTAGTTATTTACGAGGAGAAAGAACGGAAATGGCGGATAGGAACGAAGAGGAGCGCTTCTGTGGCTTCCGGAGGTAATGATGGTAGTTTATGAGGGCAGTTCAATGGGCTGGGAAGAAGCTTTGTACTCCGGTTTCTCTCCCCCATCTATAACCTGGCTGTTAAAGGGAAACAATTTATTAAGCGGGAAAGAGAAAGCGAGAGAGGGGTGATGGAAGCTCCTCGTTGGTAAAAAGCTTCTCCTTTTCGAATAAGGGAATCGAGCAAAAAAAGTGGAAATAAGGCGAGAGAATAAAATGGTGGAGGAGCGCTGCTGCTTCAACAAGGTGATTGTTCTCAGTTGCCAGTGCTCCGTGAGTTTTGTTTTGTTTTGTCTTTTCTTCTCATATGTATCAGTGGATTCTCATTGTTGTGGCTGGAGGAACGAGAAAGTCGGAAGCTTGATCTTGTTTGGTAGTGACAATGGGACTTTTTTATTTTCCTCTTCTTTCTTTGGTTTGCATCATCTGATCCGTGCATTCAACACTTGGTAATCTCTGGAAATGGTTCCTTTCGTTTTGGGTTCTGAGCACATCGCTTGATCTTAACAGCAGAGAAGCTACTTGGAAGTTTGTCCATCTTTTCACCTTACTTGATTGGTCATCCTCGAAACTTCTTTCTTCTTTTCAGGTGTTTCTTGCTGGTTCAAAATCCTGTCTTTCCCTGTGATATCAATCTGTGTTGTGATTCAAGTGATTAAGGCATCTTATTGGAGTTGATCTGTTTCATAAGCTAGTTGAGCTGATGATTAAACACCTCAGTCTTCGCTAAATTTTTTATCATTTGCTTGTTTTTGTTTGACACTGGTCAAACCTTGTAAGTTTCTGTCAAACTATTTCCTCTTTACATTATGCATCCCATTAGGTTCATGCATCAGTTAACACCATCCTTTCTGCTTCTGAAACTTGGAACTACTATTTTCTTAAATGAAGCTGTTTATTTTCATTTATCATATCAGCCGTGAACCTACTTCATCATTGGCAAGAATATCCAAAGGCTAGAATGTTCTTATACATGATCAGGCTTTATCCAGGCACCAAATTTTAACTTCTCTAACATCTATTGCAGGATGCACTCGCCATAAAGGCACCAAAGAAAATGCACGTCGTGTTGAGGATGCTTATGTTAGCTGCTATGATGATATGCGGCATCTATATTTCTTCAGTAAGTTTAAAGCAGATAGGGATACAAAGCAGACCCAGAAAATTGATGATCAAGATAATGGAAGCACCTTGCAGCAAACCTGGCATTCCATATTATGAAATACCATATGTGCATTATCCAGTACCCACCACTTATAGCAGGTATCTATCTGTTTTCTGGTAATTTGTTTTAGTTTGGCATGTGGCAGCAATCTATCTAACCATTCATATGAGCTTCAGGGATGAATGTGCATGCACACCAGTTCGGTTTTTCTCTATTGTGTCGATGCAGAGGTCTGGAAGTGGCTGGTTTGAGACTCTCTTGAATAGCCATGTTAACATTAGTTCTAATGGCGAGATTTTCTCTCCCAAAGAAAGGAGGAGTAATGTATCAACAATCATAAGAACATTGGACAAAATTTACAATCTGGACTGGTACAGCAGTGCTTCAAAAAATGAATGTATAGCTGCTGTTGGCTTGAAGTGGATGCTGAATCAGGTAAAGCCGTAAAGCTCTTCATTCAACACTAAGATAATATCTCTTGGTGTTATATTTTTATCTGATGCAGGATTAAGTTTTTTACTCTGTTAATGTGCTAGATCAATAGAAACTAATCATATATGCAATTAGAAACTCGATACGTAAGCTTCTCAAACAAGATGCTGGCAAGAGAATTCATGGATCATATTCTATGCGTAAACCTTGGACAAAGTAACTAGTTTGAGGTAATAAAGCTGCTCGGGCAGCTAGACTGAAAAGCAATTGTGGTAAGAGTCATCAGGGTTCATCGATAAAATCCATTGGTAAGCCAAAGCTAACATGTATTTTATTATTTAATCTTGTACAGGACAACCTGGAGCTGAAGGTGCTAATGTGATTTCGTTAGTTAGCTCATAGTTTAAGTTGCAAACTGGAGGCAAGCATGCTGTACTTAGTATTTTCCTTTTACTCGAAAAAAGAAGAGCATTAGCCAATGAATGCAATATGTGAAACATTTAAAAGAATTTGTTAGTCTGGATGGCTATGTATAAGGATGTTTTTGCTGGAACAAATTGAGGATGCTACATAACTTCTTGCACTGAACTGGTGTTGGAAAATAGATGAATTCTGTTGGGAAGGTGGCTTCTATTGATAATTTTGGTCCTACTGATTAGGATAAGAAATTGTTAAATTTTGGTAAGGATTGCTTCTCCTTAACTGATTTGGAGTAGGTTGTTCACATAATATGTATGTGGGATTATCAAGGCATGAATTGTGAGGCATTTGACATTACTTAAGGTGCTGTGGGACATTGTTGTGGTGTGAAGTGCTGCACAGAGGTGCGGTGTCAGGAGTGGTTGTGAGGGTGAGAGGTGAGGTGCATGGGCGAGTGTGTGAGAAGCATCCACAATGGGTGGACATAGTTGAAAGGGAAGAGAATTAAAATGGGGAAGAGAGAGAGAGAGAGAGAGAGAGAGAGAGAGACGGAGGTTTAGCCTTCAAGAACATAAGTTGTATATTAATTGTAATCAATTTTATTATTGTGGAAATTTTTGTGTGATTTAAAATTCTTGCTTCCCAGTTAAGGTATCTGTGCCACCCACATGAACCACTACACGTTCAAATATCTAACAATTTATAGCACACTAGAGTGGAAAAAATCAATGTGAAATTTAATATTAGGTAATGTTTGAAACTGGAATTATTGATGATGCCACCAGCATACTAGAAATGAGGTGGTTGCAAACATTAGCCTCATCGCCCAACTATCTGATAGTCATGTCTCTTGAAAATTTGTTAATACTTGAAACCAAGAGATGTATCTTTCAGAGGCAGAGAAATGCCAGAAATGTGACTAGATATGTTCTATTAGAAGATAATATAAATGAAATCGGGAATATTAACTACTCTTTCTAGGGCTTGAAAAACCATAAATTTAGCAAGGAGATCCAAAGAAGTAGCTAATTAATGAAGTACTATAGATTGTTGACTTCAATTCTTCTTCCTATCTGAAATACTGTCTCTTGACTCTGCAGGACATAGTTTCTTGTGAACAAAAATAAGCTCCTTTTCGGTATGCAGAAATCTATTCCTTCCTAAGCCTCAAAGTTATGGAAAGTTGGGTTTCTGCACCTTGTCTGGGTGTCATGGATTGAGCCATGCTTTGAGTTGTCATATTTGTTGTGATTTGCTTGATTGCAAAATATACAGAGATTTGGACACAACCGGACGATTGATGGAAATTGTTCTCTGCCCCTGATCTAGGTTCGACTACAATAAATGTCTTCGGAGACAAACATAATTCCTCTCTATGTATTCGTTGTCAGTGTCAGGCCTTAAGCTACTAGTTTTATCTGCATATTTTCTTATCAGTCACCTATCCTGTCTCATCCATGATCATCTTTAATCCTATCTAAAATCATCTTCCTGCAACACCCTCAATCTTCCAGCAGAAGTATAATTCTAACATCCCTTGTTTCCATGGCACTATTCCAGGGTCTTATGGAGAATCATGCAAGAGTAGTTGAATACTTCAGTCAAAGAGGGGTCTCTGTGATATTCCTGTTCAGGAGAAATCTACTTTGTCGTTTGGTCTCACAACTTGCAAACGATCATGATCGCAGCGCTAGGCAATTACATGGGACTCATAAAGCTCATGTACATTCAGAAAGTGAGGTCAGTTCTTTTCATGATTGAAAAAGCACATCGACAAGCTTGCATTGCAAAGTTTCCAACTTTTTCTTCTCATGGAAATCACAAACAGGCCAACATACTCGCAAGATACAAGCCCAGGATCAATACCTCTGAATTGATTCCAACCCTTAAGCACACGGATAAGTTTGCTACCGATGCACTGGGGTACTTCAAGAGCATCCCCCATATTGTTTTGTACTATGAGGATCTCGTTCGGAATCACACCGTGAGTACTTTGCATCTCTTTGTTGGACAAATTACCCTTTTGCGATTGGAAGAAAACACTCTCAATTCATTAATCGGTTTCTTCAGAAGCTAATGGATGTCCTGGAGTTCCTGAGAGTACCTCAGAGAAAGCTGGTTAGCCGACATGTGAAGATACACACGAGACCACTGCACGAGCAGGTTGAGAACTGGGATGATGTTTACATCTCTCTTAAAGGAACTGAGTACGAAAGCTTTTTGAATTCAGATTATGGTTTTTAAATTGGATCCTTTTGATAGCTGGAGTTACCATGACACAAACACATCAAGGTAGAAAAAACTTAAAGAATTTTCATGGTGTCTTTCATGTGCTTAACAATTTGTTTCTCTTCACTCCTGCAGCATACTTCTTAGTAAGAAAAAGGAAATGGAATCGAGCACAGTACTAAACCGAGACGACAGATGGACAGAAGATCTGCTTGTCCAAAACAATGCTAATTTGTTTTAATTTTTATACTTGTGTATGCAATGCCTGCATATATGTAATTGCAGGCATACATTTGCCTAACAAGCTCAATTAGCTAGGCGGTGTTTGTTTACATGTTTTACTCATATTTTGTTGTTTCCATGAGTAATTCATGAGCTGATCAAGTGTTCAAGGTCACTTGATCCCTGGATTATGTAAATGAAGATTTGAAGTTGGAAATTTGAATTGCAGCAGGGTTTGAATTCCATCGATTAGGATTTTTAGCTGCTGTTGCTGGTCGACTAAGATCATGATGTTATGAGCCGCAGAGTAAAACATCTTTCAAGATCTGCACCAAACTATCAAAAATCCAACATCTAAATTTTTTTTAATTACTTAAAAGAAAATATTTATCATTCTGAGTTGATTTTTTTTTTTCTAAATAAAGGAAAAGAAAAAGAGGGAAATCCTACGGTTTAGATGAAGTGAATCGTTCCCTCAAAAGCATTCAGTGGTGGCGTGTCACCGTTGAAGTTTTGTTTCTTCTCTCTCTCTCTTAGTGGTAACATTGACTTCGATCGTGGGAAACACTGAGCAATTGTCACGATAATGGTGGGGCCTACTGCCTTTGATTGTGTAGAGTCTTTGGAGGCAAAAATCTTTGGTTCTCACACCTAATAATATAAAATTTTATTTATATTTTTATATAAATTCTTAAAGAAATTTTTTTTAAAAATTAATTAATTAATTAATTAATTTTCATAAATTCAATTAGCGTTCCATTTTCATTATTTTTGCAGAGCATTCGTTTTTTTGCTTTAAAAGAACATGCTAATCCGTTCAATTCACATGTGATTATTAAACTAGGCACAGAATTGGTTTTAGTCGAGCCAGTTCACTTATCCATCTCTTCCCTGTCAAAGCAAATTGACCTCTGGTTTACCCTAATGCCACCACGAGTGTTCCTCCCATTCAAAGCCTTCTATAGTTCAATGCTTCGTATTTTCATTCGACGCCTTATTTCACCCTATGCGCCAATGTCTCAGTTCCAGCGCTAACATGGTCCAACGATGCAACCTTAAGTTTGGAATCCCTAGTGTGTTCTCTCTCCGCAATGCACTCCCCTTCCCCTCTCAATGTGAAAACTTCTCATGTCGCTTCTCTGTTGCATAGATGGAGATCATAATCCGTTGGATACAAGCCCAAATAAATCCTAAGACAAAGGATGATTCAGATGAGTAAAAAACATCGTAACAAGAGAAAGAGAGAGTCATCCCCATTCGAGAGATCGCAACCACGAAGATCTAATTATCTATGCTGATATATTAGACTTATGGATATATCAGTATACACAAATTAGATAGAGAGACATCTATAAGATTATGTCAAAGCTCGCATCAATATATCCGCCTACACTAACTCGATCAATACTAAGGTATTAGACTTATGGACTCAAAACTTACTTTGATATGCATGACTACAACGAGGATAGGGTGAAGCTTACATGGCTCGAGTTAATTGGACATATGCTTGCGTAGAAGAAAGCTTATCTTCTTTGAACTAACAATGATGAGAATGTATCATGGACATGATTTAAAAAACTCATAAGAAGGGTTCTATCTTATAGGATATCTGAAAGAAAGATAAAAGAAGTAACACTATTTATATCAAGGAAGGGACCAGTCCATGCAAGAATATACTATGGAATTCTAATAACTGCTAATTACAAGTGCCCTGCAAGTTAATCACGTAAGTGATGACACATGTGACATGCTGGATAATTTATTATTATTATTATTATTATTATTATTATATTTCTTACTTTATATTAGATAATGTATATATTATAATGTCCTTGAATTTGTGCAATGAGAATTAGATAGATCATGATAATGAGATCAATTCACCCTTAAATATATATCCTAAACATTTTCGGTTATAGGTTACTCGAGGGGGACATCGAGATAATCAAATAGACCAATGTACTATATACCAGTCTATATGATGGAGATAATTAGTCTCATGGTTGTTTATGTGGGGACACCAGGGATGTTGTGCAGGTGCTCATTAGAGAATGACTTGACTGAATTATCCGCTTATAGAATATTGAATGTTTAATGATACCTTTGTTGAATCTCGTATTTTAATGA
The DNA here is from genome assembly GCF_036884655.1 of Musa acuminata AAA Group. Taxonomy (NCBI): domain Eukaryota; kingdom Viridiplantae; phylum Streptophyta; class Magnoliopsida; order Zingiberales; family Musaceae; genus Musa; species Musa acuminata. The sequence continues at coordinate 21,344,492 of NC_088331.1, forward strand.
TGAAATCAATTGATGAACTAATGATATAATCCATGTGTTGAGATAAATGATGCAAGACTAACTACGACTGTGAACAAGGCAAAACAATTAAAGAAGAATCGAATATTGGGCCGGAGTCAATGATCGGGCATCGGGTCGGATGAATCGAGGGATACACCGAAGGATCAGACGATGCAATAAAAGCTCGTCGAAAGTTTACCGAAAGCTCATCGGAAGTTCACCGAGAGTTCACCAAAAGCTCGCCGAAAGATCGTTGAGAGTTCATCGGAAGTTCACCGAGAGTTCGGTTGAACAATTGATATGCCGGACAACTTAGATTACTTATATTGTAATTGTTTTAGCCTTAACTATCATAGTTAGAACTTTAATTTGAGTTAGTTTTGGGAGAAATCTTACTAACTCAATTAGAGGCTAATTGGACCCAAAACGAGACTAAATTAGGCCAGTTGGATGGCTCATTCAAACACTTGGAGCCATATCAGGTGGTGGCATTGCCTAGACTAGGCGGTGGAAGTGCTTGAGGCTCAGCCTCTCAAGTGGTCTGGGTCTGGGCGATGGTACCATCGACAGTTATTGCTGTCAGGTAGTGGTACCGCCCTATCAGGTGGTGGTACCGCCAGTGCCTAATCTCCGAGGCTCTATCAAGTGGTAGTACCATCGGTATCTCGAAAACTTAGGATGAGACACTTTTTGATTCTTTTTTTAAAGTCATTGGAGCCTATAAATACCCCACTCTTTCCTGCATGAAAGAACACAAAAGTATAAAAAAAAAGTTTTGAGATTTTGGGTTATATAAGTGTTGAAAAAGTGCTAAGTGTTCTCCTCCTTCTTTAGTTCTGTGATTATTCTAAGAGAGGTGTGAGGCTTATAAAGGTTATCTCTTAAACTTGTGAAAAGAATAAAGAATTGTAAGAGGGTAGTTGGTCTTTGCCCATTGAAGAAAGACCGTTAGTAAACGCTAGTAGCCTCAACGGAGGAAGAATCAGGAGTGGACATAGGTCACGATGACTGAACCACTATAAATATAGTTTGCACTTTCTTTCTATATTTCATTACTATTACATTATGAGTTAATTGTTTAGTTCACTAACTCTATGTCAATCATGCTTTCATTATCGTTTTCATTGAATGAAGATATTCTAAAATCATATTTTTATCGAAAGCACTAATTTACCCCTTCTTTTAGTGTCGATTTGATCCTAATAATTGGTATCAGAGAAAGGTTACTCTCTATTTGGTTTAAAACCCAAGAGAGATGACTTTTATCGACAATCAAGAGGGTCATTCTATCACTCGTCCTCCTATGTTCAATAGGACGGACTACACGTATTAGAAAACTAGAATGAGTATTTTCTTACTCTATATGGATTTTGAGTTGTGGAACATTATTGAAAGCGGTTTTGAGAAGTTTTCCAAACTAGTGAATGAATGAAATGATTTAGAAAAGAAGACTTTCTCCTTGAATGCTAAAACAATGAACACTTTGTTTTGTGCTCTTGATAAAATCGAATTTAATCGAGTTTCTATATGCAAAACTGCACATGATATTTAGCATACACTCCAAGTCACACACGAAGGCACAAGTAGGGATAAAGAGTCAAAAATTAATCTTTTGGTTCATAGCTATGAGTTGTTTCGTATGAAACCAAGAGAAACCATTAGAGACATGTACATCTATTTTATGGATGTCATCAATGGTCTAAAAGCACTTGGTAAAAGTTTTTCTAATTTTGAACTTGTTAACAAGATATTAAGATCTCTTCCAAAAAGTTGGAATCCTAAAGTAACGACAATACAAGAAGTAAAAGAACTAAATAACTTTCAAGCACTTATCAAGTCCTTGATGACCTATGAAATGACATGTATAGCATATGATGAACTTGAGAGTAACCTTCCAAAGAATAGGAAGGACATGGTATTTAGAACCAAAGAAGGTCACTTGGGTGAAAACTCAAGTGATGATGATGATGATGATGATAATGATGATGATGATGTTGACTTGACACTACTTACAAGAAAGTTTAAAAAATTCTTAAAAATGAACAAAACAAAACAAGATATTAAGAACAAAAGTGAACTAAAAAAGGATAAAATAATATGCCATGAATGCAAGAAGTCGAGACACTTCAAAAATGAATATCCCCAAGTGAAGAAGTAGCTACCAAAGAAAAAGAAAATACTCAAAGTTACTTGGGATGACTCAAGTGCATCCAAAGACGAAGAGCCAAGCAACAAAGAAGAAGTTCCTAACTATGCATTAATGACGTTTAGCAATGAGGTAAGTGACTCAATCGAAACTCATTTATTTTTTAATAAATTATTAAGTATTTTTTATGATTTCTTTGATGAATATAAATTAGTTGGTAAAAAATATAAATTATTAAAAAAGGATTATGCTTCTTTTTCTAGCGAACTTGAAAAATTAAAAAATGAGCATGATAAGTGTATGTTAACTTCTTATACACAATGTGAAGAGTTAGAGTCATTTAAAAAGGAAAATTTGTTACTATAAGATGTTGAATGCCGGATTTTGATGATGAAACTAATTGATCGTGTTTATTTGATTTGCATTTTTAGTGATACAGGAAGTTTCAACCAGGGAGAGACAATTAAGGCAGGAAGAATCATGTTAGGCCAAAATGGAATATGTCAGAAGATTGGACGTCGAGCCGGAGGATCGATCGACGTATCAACAGAAGGCTTCGGGCCATGGGTTCGGGCAACTGGTCAAGAAGAGCAGAAATTGTGCCAAGAAAATCGAAGTTGCAGAGGTCAACTGGCTAATTGGGCAATAGGCCACAAGAGAAGATGATACACCGAAGAATCAGATGAAGCGTCGATGAACCAATGACATGTCGGACAACATTTAATTTAAGCATTGTAATAATTATCTAGATCGAAGTAGGTTTTAAGTGTACAGGATTAACTATGATAGCAAGGCATAAAGAAAAATGAAGTCCCAGAGTCAAGAATGAGATTTCATTAGGAGTTCGAGAGTTCGTCGGAAGTTCGAACATTCGTCCAAAGTTCTATCGGAATTGACCGAGAAGTCTAGGAGCTTATTAGAGAAGCTCGTTAGAACTAACAAAGAAGATCGTCATGAAGTCCAGGAGCTTGCCGAAAGTCCACTGGAACATTGTCGAGAGATCGTCAGAAGTTTGCCGGAAGATCGCTGGAAGCTCGCTGGAAGAAACCTAGACTCATCGTACTTATTTAGCTTAGTGTATCCCTTTAATTTTGTAATTAGCATATAATTGGGATTGAAATTAGGCTAACCCAATTAGGGGCTAGTTGGGCCCATGTATGGACTTTGTTGGGCCAAGTGAAAGGCCCAAACAGTGGCCCAACAGGTGGCATCGTCGGTGGCATAGTCTTCGAGACTATGTCAGGTGGTGGTATCGCCCAAACATAATCTTCTAGGCGGTGGTACCACCAGAATGGGCAGTGGTATGGCCTAGTGTCAGAAAGCACTGGCGATAATACCGCCAGCATAGGCGGTGGTACCACTAGTACCCCGAAAACCGGGGATGAGATATTTTTAGGCTCCAAATTTGAATCAACTTGAGACCTATAAATACCCCTCTCATCCCTAGTTAACGTACATAAGAATTGAGTGAAGAAAAGTAGAAAAACTCTATTGTAATCTTGTGAGAACTCCTCTAAAAACTCTAAGTGTTAGTATAATTTTAGAGAGGTGTGAAGGGACTATAAAGGTTGTCTCCTAAACCTGTGAAAAGGAGAAGAGGGTTGTAAAAGGGTAGTTGATCTTCACTCATTAAAAGAAGATCGTTAGTAGATGTAGGTGGTCTCGACGGAAGGAAAATCGGTGGAGTGGATGTAGGTCACGATGACCGAACCACTATAAATTTGTTTGTAATTTTGTTTTATTTTTAATTCTCATATTGCAAACTGATTTACTTACTTTATTTGCTCATTACATTCTTGCAAATGTTTCAAAGTTAAGCATCTTTCTGAGATCAATTTTAATCGTATGAGAATTTTTCAAAATCGACGTCTTTATTGTTGCACTAATTCACCCCCTCTCCCCCCCCCACCCCCTCCTCCTTTTAGTGCCGGCTCGTTCCTAATACTTGGTATCAGAGCCACATTATTTCTCATTTGGTTTAACATCCAAGAGAAATGACTCTTTTCGGATTTCAAGATGGTATTTCTATCGTTCGTCCTTCTATGTTCAATGGAATGGACTACACTTATTGGAAAACCCGAATAAAAACTTTCTTACTTTTCTTGGATTTGAATTTATGGAATATTGTCGAAAGTAGTTTTTAAAGATCTTCTCTTCTAATGAACGATTGGAATGATTTAGAGAAGAATACTTTTTCTTTAAATGCTAGAGCTATGAATGCTCTATTTTGCGCATTGGACAAAAATGAATTCAATCGAGTTTCTACTTATGAAATGACTTTCGATATTTGGCATATACTTGAAATCACACACGAAGACACTAGTAGAGTAAAGGATTCTAAGATAAATCTTTTGATGTATGATTTTGAACTATTTCGAATGAAGCCATGCGAAACCATTGTTAACATGTACACCCGTTTTACGAATGTCATCAATAGCTTAAGAGCTCTTAGCAAATGTTTTTCGAATCTTGAACTTGTTAATAAAGTTTTACGATCTCTTTCTAAAACTTGGGATCCTAAAGTAACGGTCATTTAAGAGGCCAAGGATTTGAATATTTACCCTCTCGAAGAACTTATTGAGTCTTTAGTGACCTATGAAATGAGTTGTATGGCATAAAATGAACATGAGAATAACCTTCCAAAGAACAGGAAGGATTTGAAACTTAGAACAAATGAAGACCACTTGAGCAAAAGCTCAAGTGATGATAAACTTGAACTTCTCACTATAAAACTTAAAAAGTTCATTAAATAAGAATTAAAGAATAAAAATAAACTTAAAAAGAAGTTGTCAAAAAAGAATAGAGCACTCAAAATGACTTGGGATGAAACGAGTGTATCCGAAGAAGAGGAGCAAACCGATGAAGACGAAACGACAAACTTCACTTTGGTGACTCTCGACAATGAGGTAAAAAACTCAAATGAAACCTCCTTAGTTTATTTTAAAATTACTTGATGCATTTCATATGTTATTTTTAAATTAGTTAGTAAAAAAAATATTAAATAAATAAATAAAAGGGGATCATGCTTTTCTTTTTCTAGCTAATTTTAAAAATGATAATGATAATTACATATTTTATGAAAATATAACAAAATATTATATTTAATTCTAATGATTAATCCTATATATGTTTTTTTTTAAATAATGTGTATCTAAATAAATTGATGATTTTCGACCTTGATTAAAAATGTTTAATGAAATCATGTTTGATGATATCATGATTAATGAGTTTATAGTTTGAAATTATGTATGTTATACCTTAAAAACTTGAAACTATGTTTTGATGTCATTCCCAAAGTAGTGATGCATAATGATCATCCTTAATAAGCTTATATTTCAAAATTATGCGTGATAATTTTTGTGATTCATGGCTCATTGATCTTTGTCGCAATAAAAGTTGTTTTTTCGGTTTTAAACAAGATAGATGGTTTTCATATGAAAAATTTGAGCATATTTATATGAAAACAATCACATAAAATAAAACACATAAAAAGAAAAAAAATATATTATCATTGAAATTAAAATGATGAATCAAATCTCTTGTTTGAAAAAGCCTTATGTTTAATGTGTTATATTTTTTTTGGTCTTTATGGTTTTTATAACGAAATTTATTTTTCGATCATAAACGTTGATGCATGTTTTTATTTGGCATGAAAAGACAAAGGCATACTTGTATGAAACCAACAACTTCAAATGAAACATTTCTATCTTATTGATTTTTTGATAAAAGATTTATGAATCCATGTATATTATGCTTTTGTGAATCTCTTGGATTATGAAAATGATTTGAATTTAATGGGTTTTATCGAAATCATGTTCTTGATTTCTTGAGATTTATAACTTGAAATCATTTATGAATCAAGATCTCTTATTATGTGTTCTTGTATCTTCTTATTGAGATTTATCCAAACGAATCATGGTTTCTCTCTTGATTTCTCAAAATTTATAACATAAGATTACCTTTGAAGATCATTGACTATTTAATCTCTTAAGATTTCTTTTTGTTATTTACTAAAAATGATATTTGTCAAGATAAATAATTTACGAATTGATCTTTCTTGATCTTTCATCTTTTATGTCATGATTTTTATATGATTACCTTTGTATTTATGTGATGCTTAGAGCATTGATGGAAGAAATAAATAAATTACACCATTAAAAATTCTTCTTTCTTGTTTACAATAAATAAGGGGAGAAAGAAAATTACTAGCATCTCAAGAGATTGATAAATCAACTTATGTCATTTTGAATCTCTTAAAAATGATTTTGATGATTTGATGATTTGAATTTGAATGAGTTTTATTCAAATCATGATCTTGATTTCTGTGAATTACTTGAGATTTTTTTTCTTAATCAAGATCTCTTCTTTGTACTCCTATGATTTTTTTTGGTATTTTATTTAAATAGGAGATTTACTATATGAATCATGTCTTTTGGTATTCACATAATCATATCTTTCATGCCATGATTTATTTATGATACTCTCTTGTATTCATTTAGTGTATATCTCATCACCCAATTAATTTTTCTTAATATTCTTCATGTGATGAAATGAAATTATGCATGAAATACTCATGATAAGTTATGATCATGTATGATAGGATGTAGTATAATTTGACATTTCGACACCATCATGATTTGAAAAATTTATGATTTGGAATGACACATGCAATACTATGATTTTTTTTAATGATATATCATGAATGCTTGAGTATCATGTATGATATATCCATAGTGATGATTTATTTTTGATATCATGCATAAAGTAAGGATTATTGAATCTCAGATTTTGATGATGAAACCAATCGATAAGTGTTTATGTTTTAATTTGTGTTTTAAGTGATGTATGATGCTTCGATCAAGATAAGACAATTAAAGCAGAAAGAATCATGTAGTGCCGGAGGAAAACATGTCAGAAGATTGAACGTCGGGCCGGAGGAATGGTCAACGTATCGATAGAAGGCTTCGGGCCGTGGATTCGGGCATTGGGCCAAGAAGAGCGAATATTACGCTAAGGATATCAGAGTTGCGGAGTCAACTGGCCGATTGGGCAATAGGCCGCAAGAGAGGACGATGAGCTGAAGAATCGGACAAAGCGTCGAGGGACCAATAACATGTCGGACAATATGATTAATGCTTAATATTAATTGTCTAGATCGAAGTGTGTTTTATATGTGCAGGATTAACTACGATAGCAAGGCATGAAACAAAATGAAGTCCCAAAGTCAAGGACGCGACTTCATTGGGAGTTCGAGAGTTCATCGGAAGTCTAGACGTTCGTCGAAAGTTCTAGCGGAACCAGCCTAGAAGTCTTGGAGCTTGCTAGAGAAGCTTATCGGAACTCGCTAAGAAGATCGTCGTGAAGTCCAGGAGCTTCCCGGGAGTCCGTCAGAACATTGCTGAGAGATCGTCAGAAGTTAGTCGGAAGCTTGCCGGAAGAATAGACATAGGGACTTGTTTTGCTTAGCAAATGTCTTAGGATTTCATAGTTAGCACGTAATTGGGTTTGGATTTGAGCCAACCTAATTAGGGGCTAGCTAGGCCCATGTAAGAACTGTATTGGGCCCAATAAGAGGCCCAAATAATGTCCCAAGAAGTCTCACCGTCATGACACAGTCTTCGAGACTATGTCAAGCAGTGGTACCGCTAGTCTGGGCGATTGTACCACCCCTAGCATGGTGCCAAGCGGTGGTACCGCCAGTCTGGGCAGAGGTACTGCCTAGCACTGCCCCCCAGGTGGTGGTACCGCCTAGGAAAATGTCAGTGCCGACTAACACTAGGCGATGGTACTGCCCATGCTTGGGGAACCCGGAATGGGAAAGTTTTAGGCTCCAAGGTGTTGGGAAATCATAGGGGGCGACATCATATGCGCAGCGGAAGAACAAGAAAACAAAAATCCCCGATTCCCAAAAAGGTGTTCATCGTCGTGCGAAGATTGGTGCGCAAAAATCCGCAAAACATAAAACTGCGTATATTGATTGTGTTACCTAGGGAGATCGTATATCCCTGTTTCCTTGCAGATCCTTAGGAGAGGGTGAAGGAGGTCAAGCGTCCTCCTCTCTAGCGGTGATCCACACAGCAGGGTTGCGACGACGCTCCTCAAAACTCCAGGCCTACTCTGAGGGGGAGAGGGAGAGGAGAATAGGAAGGGCAAGCAAAGACTCTAGCCTATGAGGCTGTGAATCCCTCCTATTTATAGAGATCCCGTGTCAAAACCCTAATGGGTCCTTTCCCTAGTGGGTATTGGATCTGCATCCAATAAGACAAGGGCTCCGTCGGATATCTCATATCCGAACCTCTACTCATCGCAATGCCTACCATATGTGTGTGACCCTCTAGGCCCAATATCGAGCTGGCCGTGAGTCATACCTGTCAGAACTCCTTCTAACTCAGTGAATTATTATCTCTGTAATAATTCACTCGACTCATCGACTACGGAAGTACTAGGCCACTACGCCGTAGTCCCCAGACGATACAGGGGAATCCAATCCATTGGACCTGTCTGTCCTCAGTTACCATGTACCTATAGTCCCTCATCCATCTAATATCCCAGAGACCGTATATCGAGCATGGTGCTGTCAGACCCATACGGTTTCTACTCGAGTCTCGCTCTAATCGGATTCTCCCGGAGAACTCTTTCTCTCTCAACCCGAATGACCCTGGCCAGGGATTTGTCTGAGCAAGAACACATGGGATATTCCTCTCATGATACCGAGAGTGGATGATCCTCTATCGACACTCAATAGCCCTCGTAAGGTCGACTACCACTCCCAATGACCAGCTGTACTAGATCTGGGAACAGCCAAACCTATAAGTCTGGTATCAAAGAGTGGAGCACTCATACAGGACATCCTTGGTGTCTCAAGTCTAAGAACCAGATACACCACTAGGACTACGGAATCGTTGTCTGACAATAAGGCATCATTAACCATCCAGCATTCCGTAAGCGGATCAATCAGTGAACTCATTCTCCAATGAGCACCTGTACTGTATCCCTAGTGTCCCTACACGAGCAGCTATGAGACCAGCTGCATCCATCATATGGACGGGTATACAGCACACCAGTCTATCCGGTTATCACGATGTCCCTCTCGAGTAACCTATGACCGGGATTATTTAGGATATGTGTTTAAAGGTGAATCGATCTCATTATCGTGATCTCATCACGATCCGATTCCCATTGCACAAATCCAAGGACATCACAATATATATGCATTTATGCAATAGTTATAAAGTGATATACGCCAAAATATAATAAGCAAAAAGATTCTGTATCAAGTCACACGTGCCATCACTCACGTGATTGGCTTGCTGGGCACTTATGACTAGCAATCTCCCACTTGACCTAAAGCCAATCACCTATGTGTCTGATCCCCATCAGACCCCTGTGACGCTCAAAGACAATCTGAGACAACGACTTTGTCAGTGGATCTGCAATGTTATCTTCGGATGGAACTCTTTCCACTACTACATCTCCTCGGGTTACGATCTCTCTTATAAGCTGGAACCTCCTCAGAACACTTCTGATGAGACCCGGGTTCCCTTATTTGAGTAATCACCCCATAGTTGTCGCAATATAAGGAAGTCGACTTGTCGCTATCTGTATCGACTCCCAAATCTGTGATGAACTTCTTCACCCACACTCCCTCCTTTGTTGCATCTAATGCAGCAATGTACTCCGCCTCTGTGGTCGAGTCAGCAGTGGTATCTTGCTTGGAACTCTTCCAGCACACTGCTCCTCCATTCAAGGTGTACACATACCCTGAATTCGACTTGCTATCATCGACATCAGACTGAAAACTTGAGTCAGTGTAGCCTTCAACCTTAAGGCTATTACCTCCATATACTAGTAAAAGATCCTTAGTCCTTCTCAAGTACTTAAGGATACACTTTACTGCTTTCCAGTGCTCCAAGCCTGGATCCGCCTGATACCTGCTCGTGACACTCAGAGCATGCGCTATATCAGGCCTAGTACATAGCATGACATACATGATAGACCCTATTGCTGAGGCATAAGGTATCATATTCATGTTTGCCCTTTGGAATTTTCCATGCCAAACCTTTTGACAATGGTTTCTATGTACCTGGACTGGGACAAGCCAAGCATCCTCTTGGATCTATCTCTATAGATTCTAATCCCCAAGATTTAGGATGCTTCCCCTAAGTCCTTTATGGAGAAGTGTCTAGATAACCAAGTCTTTACTGTGGATAGCATTCCTACGTCATTCCCAATGATGAGAATGTCATCCACATATAACACCAAAAAGGTGATAGCGCTCCCACTTACCTTTCTGTATACACAAGGCTCATCTTCGTTCTTAACGAAGTCATAAGATCTGATTGCCTTATCAAATCTTATGTTCCAACTTCGGGAAGCTTGCTTTAGTCCATAAATGGATCTAAGCAACCTACACACCTTATCTGGGCAGTTCTTGGACATGAATCCCTCAGGTTGCATCATATACATCTCCTCCTCGAGGTTCCCGTTGAGGAATGCGGTTTTCACATCCATCTGCCAGATCTCATAATCATAGTGTGCTGCAATAACCAATAGAATTCTGATGGATTTTAGCATTGCTACGGGTGAGAAGGTTTCGTCGTAGTCAACACCTTGCCTTTGACGATACCCTTTAGCCACTTGCCTTGCTTTATAGGTCTCTACCTTTCCATCTACTCCGATCTTTTTCTTAAAGATCTATTTGCAACCGATGGGTACAATACCTTCGGGCGCATCAACTAGGTTCCAAACCTTATTGGAGTACATAGAATCCATCTCAGAATTCATGGCTTCTTTCCACTTCCCGGAGTCTATACTCATAATAGCCTCCTCGTAGGTCTGAGGATCAATATCCTCTACATCCTCTGCTCTAATATGTCCCACATATCTCTCAGGAGGATGGGATACCCTATCAGACCTGCGTAAAGTTGATACTTGTGTATTAGGTACCTGAACAGACTCGAGCTGTAGAGTGGTGCTTGAGCTTGGTTCTCCAACCTCGCTCAATTCTATCATTCTCCCACTGTCTCCGTCAAGAATGTGTTCCTTCTCAAGGAACACTGCTCTCTTAGCTACAAAGACCTTTTGGTCCTCGAGATGATAGAAGTAATACCCACAAGTTTCCTTGGGGTATCCCACAAATTTACATCGCCCTGTCCTTGATTCTAACTTATCGGGGTTGTGTCTTTTAACATGGGCAGAGCAGCCCCAAATCTTAACAACCTTAAGATCAGGCTTCTTCCCTTTCCATATCTCATATGGTGTAGACACTACCGACTTAGTTGGAACTCTGTTCAGAAGGTAAGCTGCGGTTTCTAGGGCATATCCCCAGAATGAGATGGGTAGGTCAGCGAAACTCATCATGGACCGTACCATATCTAATAATGTACGATTTCTCCTTTCAGAGACACCATTGAGCTGAGGTGTATAAGGAGGTGTCCATTGGGATAATATCCCATGGTCCTTGAGGAAGTGAGTAAACTCTGTACTTAAGTACTCACCTCCTCGATCTGATCGAAGAGTTTTGATACTCTTTCCAGTCTGGTTCTCCACTTCATTCTTATACTCTCTGAATTTCTCAAAGGCCTCGGACTTGTACTTCATTAAGTACACATATCCATACCTTGAGAAATCATCAGTAAATGTAATGAAGTAGGAGTAACCTCCGGCATGAGTTCCAACAACTCGGTGGCTCTCTCTCCAGTTCCACTAAATGGAGAGTTGGTCAGTTTTCCACGAATGCAAGGCTCACAAGTTGCATATGACACATAGTCGAATGGATCTAGATATCCATCATTTAGCAACTTTTGAATCCTTCTTTCATGGATGTGACCTAGCCTACAATGCCACAGGTATGCACTGTTCAACTCATCTCGTTTCCTTTTGGACACATTTATATTCATGATATGTGGAGTGGTGTCTAACATAAATAAACCATTATGCAATGTTCCTTTCGTGATGATCTTATCATCTAATAATATCGAACAACCATTGTTCTCAAAAACAAATTTATATCCACTAACTGTTAAACATGAAATGGAGATAATTTTTTTGATAATAGAAGGAACAAAATAACATGCATCTAATGCAATAAAAGCTCCACTAGGCAGATGTAGGGCGACCTCGCCAACAGCTAATACAGCAACTTTTGCTCCATTACCCATCTTGAGGTCCATCTCGCCTCTCTCTAGTCTCCTAGGCCTTGCCAGAACCTGCAACGAATTGCATATATGATAAGCACTACCGGTATCTAATACCCATGTGTTATCATAAGAGTCTGACAAATGGAGACTGATCATGAATGTACCTGAAGCTTCATCAAGCTTTTGTTTCGCCCTTTCTGCAAGGTACTCTTTGCAGTTTCTCTTCCAGTGCCCATCTTTACCATAGTGGAAGCACTGGCCTTTGTCCTTTGTTGGGTCTTTCTTAGCAACCTTTGCTTTACCTTGTTTGCCCTTGCCCTTTCCCTTCTTAAGGGACCTTTCTGCTTTCCTTTTCTTTCTGGTCTCACCAGTGTAGAGAACTGGCTTCTCTTTCTTAATAGTACTCTCTGCCTCCCTCAACATATTGAGGAGCTCTGGGAGAGTCACCTCAAGCTTGTTCATATTAAAGTTCATTATGAACTGTGAAAAGGAATCTGGTAGGGACTGAAGCACAATGTCCACACACAAGTTATCCTCTAGGACCATTCCTAGACCTGTGAGTTTCTCTATCCACTCAATCATCTTTAGGACATGGTTCTGAACCGGTGTCCCCTCAGTCATCCTAGCGCGGAAAAGGCTCTTGGATATCTCATATCGTTGAGTCCTTCCCTATTCCTCAAACAATTTACGGACATGTAGGAGAATGGATCTGGCATCCATCTTTTCATGTTGTCTCTGTAACTCTGGAGTCATAGAGCCCAACATATAGCACTGAGCAAGAGTGGAGTCATCAATGTACTTCACGTAGCGAGCGATCTCATCCTCGCTTGCCCCTTCTTCGGGCGTAGGCATCACTGTATCAAGGACGTACACGATTTTCTCCGCTGTGAGAACAATTCTCAAGTTACGGAGCCAATCCGTATAATTTGGACCAGTGAGGCGGTTGACATCAAGTATGCCACGTAAGGGATTTGAAAGCGACATTTTCTGAAAATAAAGATGTAGCAAAAATGAATAACATGCAGATTTTGCAAGAAATAAACTATCAAGATATGGACTTCTATCTTAATATGCTCCCACTATTTTACTAACGAGTCACGCGACACCCTCAGCACGTGAAACGGAAGTCTCCGGCAGACTTCTAGTGGGGATCAGGATCCAATCAGCGTCTTAGTGTAACCTCGAGGGACTCGACCAATCACACTAAGCCTAAAAGGTAGACAACTCTTGCCGATCACAACTCCTTGTGATTCCCGTCCTGTTCGGCCTCCGAATCACCATGGCCTCGAGGGACTCGACCAACCATGATGCTCGGTTAAGTCAACACCTTCGTTACAAGATGAGTCTGATTTGATGATATACCCTCGAGGGACTCGACCAAGCATATCATGCCCTCAGGTCACCGGTGACATCTCTATGTCGTAAGCAAGATAGCGAATCGCGATATAGGTGAGTCTCGAGGGACTCGACCAACTCAACCTACACCGGGATTCGGTTCCTACTCATAACGATGGAAGGCCACGTGGGTCAATCTAATTACCTCACGTTTACCGACTTAATATTATCGAGAGATGTTTCTATGATTTGGTCTCCTAATATGACATGTCACACATATGCATATTTAATATATATCTACATCGCATGCAAATATATATACATATCTAGTATGTGTATAAGCAATCACACCAGATGATCATGGACCACAACCTAATATGATTAGGCCCGAGCCAGTAGGCCTAATCACTCACATCAAGATCTATGTGTGCAACGGTGCATCTCCATGCCTTGTGATCGTCCATCTCGTCCTCGTTGGTTCCGTCGACATCTTGATGCATCTCCATGCATCACGATCGTCTGTCTCGTGGGTCCCGCTATGGCTTCCACGCTCCCGCTGCGCCTCCTCATGTGATTACAACTTAATCATAGGCACGCAGGCCCGACAATAAACGAGAAATATAATGGAGGTTCGCAGACCTCAATAATAATAATCACAAGTACACACATCACACGGTCCATGATCATCCGTCCACACATCATACATCACATGTATAAATAATCATCATCATGTTGGACTACTAGATAATAATAAAAATAATAATCAACTAAACCTTTTAATTAATTAATATTTTCTGAAATCAGGGATATATAGGGAATTTCTCAATTCCTAAGGGTATTTTCGTAATTTGGACAAAAGACAGAAACTGGAATTTCTCAAATTTCGAGGGGCAAAACTGTCTTTTTCCCAGAAAACCCTAATGCCCTTTCCCCTTTTCGCTGCTGCCGCCGCCGCCACCCTGCCGGCGGCGGCCTGTGCGGCGAGGGGCGGGGCGCTGCCCTCGCCTGCGGGCGGCACGCCCGCTGGGGTCGCTGCCGCTGCAGGTGGGCGCCCCCGCGGGCGCCGCCGCCTTCGCGGGCGGTTCTGCCCGCGAGTCAGCGCCCGCAGGTGGTGCTGTCTCGCTGGCGGCCGCCCCTGCGGGGTTTTTGCCCGTGGGAGCAGCGGCCACAGGCGCCGCTGCCCTGCGGTGCCTCAGCCCGCGCTGCTGCCCCGCGGCGCCTCTACCCGCGGGCTCAGCGGCCGCAGGCGCCTCTACCCGCGGGCTGCCAGCCCCGCCGGCAGCAAGTCTGCAGCAGCCGGCCGCTCTGATACCACTGTTGGGAAATCATAGGGGGCGACATCATATGCGCAGCGGAAGAACAAGAAAACAAAAATCCCCGATTCCCAAAAAGGTGTTCATCGTCGTGCGAAGATTGGTGCGCAAAAATCCGCAAAACATAAAACTGCGTATATTGATTGTGTTACCTAGGGAGATCGTATATCCCTGTTTCCTTGCAGATCCTTAGGAGAGGGTGAAGGAGGTCAAGCGTCCTCCTCTCTAGCGGTGATCCACACAGCAGGGTTGCGACGACGCTCCTCAAAACTCCAGGCCTACTCTGAGGGGGAGAGGGAGAGGAGAATAGGAAGGGCAAGCAAAGACTCTAGCCTATGAGGCTGTGAATCCCTCCTATTTATAGAGATCCCGTGTCAAAACCCTAATGGGTCCTTTCCCTAGTGGGTATTGGATCTGCATCCAATAAGACAAGGGCTCCGTCGGATATCTCATATCCGAACCTCTACTCATCGCAATGCCTACCATATGTGTGTGACCCTCTAGGCCCAATATCGAGCTGGCCGTGAGTCATACCTGTCAGAACTCCTTCTAACTCAGTGAATTATTATCTCTGTAATAATTCACTCGACTCATCGACTACGGAAGTACTAGGCCACTACGCCGTAGTCCCCAGACGATACAGGGGAATCCAATCCATTGGACCTGTCTGTCCTCAGTTACCATGTACCTATAGTCCCTCATCCATCTAATATCCCAGAGACCGTATATCGAGCATGGTGCTGTCAGACCCATACGGTTTCTACTCGAGTCTCGCTCTAATCGGATTCTCCCGGAGAACTCTTTCTCTCTCAACCCGAATGACCCTGGCCAGGGATTTGTCTGAGCAAGAACACATGGGATATTCCTCTCATGATACCGAGAGTGGATGATCCTCTATCGACACTCAATAGCCCTCGTAAGGTCGACTACCACTCCCAATGACCAGCTGTACTAGATCTGGGAACAGCCAAACCTATAAGTCTGGTATCAAAGAGTGGAGCACTCATACAGGACATCCTTGGTGTCTCAAGTCTAAGAACCAGATACACCACTAGGACTACGGAATCGTTGTCTGACAATAAGGCATCATTAACCATCCAGCATTCCGTAAGCGGATCAATCAGTGAACTCATTCTCCAATGAGCACCTGTACTGTATCCCTAGTGTCCCTACACGAGCAGCTATGAGACCAGCTGCATCCATCATATGGACGGGTATACAGCACACCAGTCTATCCGGTTATCACGATGTCCCTCTCGAGTAACCTATGACCGGGATTATTTAGGATATGTGTTTAAAGGTGAATCGATCTCATTATCGTGATCTCATCACGATCCGATTCCCATTGCACAAATCCAAGGACATCACAATATATATGCATTTATGCAATAGTTATAAAGTGATATACGCCAAAATATAATAAGCAAAAAGATTCTGTATCAAGTCACACGTGCCATCACTCACGTGATTGGCTTGCTGGGCACTTATGACTAGCACAAGGTTGAATCAACTTGAAGCTTATAAATACCCCTCTCATCCCTAGTTAAAACACATAAGCACAGAGAGTTTAAAAGTAAAGAAACGCTATAGAAATCTCTTGTGAGAATCCTCCTCAAGTTCTAAGTGTTAGAATTCTATAAGAGGAGTGTGAGTGCTTATAAGGGTTATCTCCTAAACCCGGTAAAAGGAGAAGAGGGATGTAAAAGGTGATTGGCCTTCACCTATTGAAGAAAGGCCTCTAGTGGACGCTGGTGACCTCGTCGGAGGAGGAAGCCAAAAGTGGATATAGGTCACGTTGACCGAACCACTCTAAAACTGTCGTGTTCTTTGGTTTACATTTTATTCTTGCTATTACCTTACTGCAAACCTTTTTAAGTGCTTACTGCCTTCAATTTATTTATGAACGTGTTTCAAGTTAAGACATTTCCGAGATTAGTTTTTAACGTAAATGGTTTTATCGAAATGAAAAGTTTTGAAGACGTGATTTTACCGCTGTACTAATTCACCCCCCTCTTAGTGTTGATCCTGTTACTAACAATTGGTATCAGAGCCTCATTATTTCTCATTTGGATTAACATATAAAATAAATGGCTTATTTCGGCTTTCAAGAGGGTCACTCTCTCATTCGTCCTTCCTTTTTCAATGGGACGATTGGAAAACTCGAATGAGAGTTTTCTTGCTTTCATTGAATCTTGATTTATGGCATATAATCGAATCCGATTTTCAAAGGACTTCTCTTCCAATAAACCATTGGAATGATTTGGAGAAGAAGACTTTTTTTCTTAAATGCAAAGGCTATAAATGCCTTATTTTATGTTTTAGACAAAAATAAGTTTAATCGAATTTCTATGTGTGAAACGACTTTCGAAATTTGGCATACTCTTGAAATCACACATAAAAGTACTAAAAAAGTTAAAGATTCGAAAATCAATCTTTTATTGCATGATTTTGAACTTTTTCGAATGAAACCAAGAGAAACTATTGTTGACATGTATACATGTTTTACAGATGTCGTCAATGGTTTAAAAGTTCTTGGTAGAATTTTTTCGGATTTTAAACTTGTAAACAAGATCTTACGATCACTTTCTAAAACTTGGAATTCAAAAATAACAACTTTACAAGAATCAAAAGATTTGAACCATTTCCCTCTAGAAGAACTTATCGGGTCATTGATGACCTATAAAATGACATGCAATATACGTAAAAAACTTGAGAACCACCTTCCAAAATACAAGAAGGATTTGTGATATAGAATAATTGAAGACAACTCGAGTAGAAGCTCAAGTGATGGTGAACTTGAACTTACTCAGAAAAAAAGTTAATGAAACAAAAATTAAAGAACAAAAAGAACGTAACTATTTGCTTTGAATGCAAGAAGAAGAACACAAATTGGGATGAATCGAGCTCCTCCGAAGACGAGGAGAAAATCAACAAAGGCGAGGTGGCAAACTATGCCTTAACCGCTTTCAACGATGAGGTAATCAAAACCCCCTGAGTGTCACGAGCAGGTATCAAGCGGATCCAAGCTTGGAGCACTGGAAAGCAGTAAAGTGTATCCTTATGTACTTGAGAAGGACTAAGGATCTTTTACTAGTATATGGAGGTAATAGCCTTAAGGTTGAAGGCTACACTGACTCAAGTTTTCAGTCTGATGTCGATGATAGCACGTCGAATTCAAGGTATATGTACACCTTGAATGGAGGAGCAGTGTGCTGGAAGAGTTCCAAGCAAGATACCACTGCTGACTCGACCACAGAGGCGGAGTACATTGCTGCATCAGATGCAGCAAAGGAGGGAGTCTGGGTGAAGAAGTTCATCACAGATTTGGAAGTCGTTACGGGTAGCGAGGAGTCGATCTCCTTATATTGCGACAACAACAGGGTGATTACTCAAATAAGGGAACCCGAGTCTCATCAGAAGTGTTCTGAGGTGGTTCCAACTTATCAGAGAGATCGTAACCCGAGGATATGTAGCAGTGGAAAGAGTTCCATCCGAAGATAACATTGCAGATCCACTGACAAAGTCGTTGTCTCATTTTGTCTTTGAGCGTCACAGGGGTCTGATGGGGATCAGGCACATAGGTGATTGGCTTTAGGTCAAGTGGGAGATTGCTAGTCAAAGGTGCCCAGCAAGCCAATCACGTGAGTGATGGCACATGTGACTTGATACAGAATCTTTTTGCTTATTATATTTTGGCGTATATCACTTTATAACTATTGCATAAATGCATACATATATTGTGATGTCCTTGGATTTGTGCAATGGGAATCGGATCGTGATGAGATCACGATAATGAGATCGATTCACCTTTAAACACATATCCTAAATAATCCCGGTCATAGGTTACTCGAGAGGGACATCGTGATAACCGGATAGACTAGTGTACTGTATACCCGTCCATATGATGGATGCAGCTGGTCTCATAGCTACTCGTGTAGGGACACTAGGGATACAGTACAGGTGCTCATTGGAGAATGAGTTCACTGATTGATCCGCTTACGGAATGCTGGATGGTTGATGATGCCTTATTGTCAGACAACGATTCCGTAGTCCTAGTGGTGTATCTGGTCCTTAGAATTGAGACACCAAGGATGTCCTGTATGAGTGCTCCACTCTTTGATACCAGACTTATAGGTTTGGCTGTCCCAGATCTAGTACAGCTGGTCATTGGGAGTGGTAGTCGACCTTACGAGGGCGCTATTGAGTGTCGACAGAGGATCATCCACTCTCGGCGTCATGAGAGGAATATCCCATGTGTTCTTGCTCAGACAAATCATTGGCCAGGGTCATTCGGGTTGAGAGAGAAAGAGTTCTCCGGGAGAATCCGATTAGAGCGAGACTCGAGTAGAAACCGTATGGGTCTGACAGCACCATGCTCGATATACGGTCTCTGGGATATTAGATGGATGAGGGACTATAGGTACATGGTAACTGAGGACAGACAGGTCCAATGGATTGGATTCCCCTGTATCGTCTGGGGACTACGGCGTAGTGGCCTAGTACGTCCGTAGTCGATGAGTCGAGTGAATTATTACAGAGATAATAATTCACTGAGTTAGAAGGAGTTCTAATAGGTATGACTCACGGCCAGCTCGATATTGGGCCTAGAGGGTCACACACATATGGTAGGCATTGCGATGAGTAGAGGTTCAGATATGAGATATCCGACGGAGCCCTTGTCTTATTGGATGCAGATCCAATACCCACTAGGGGAGGACCCATTAGGGTTTGATAAGGGATCTCTATAAATAGGAGGGATTCAAAGCCTCATAGGCTAGAGTCTTTGCTTGCCTTTCCTATTCTCCTCTTCCTCTCCACCTTAGAGCAGGCCTGGAGTTTTGAGGAGCGTCGTCGTAACCTTGCTGTGTGGATCACCGCTAGAGAGGAGGACGCTTGACCTCCTTTACCCTCTCCTAAGAATCTGCAAGGAAACAGGGATATACGATCTCCCTAGGTAACACAATCTACTTTATACGTAGTTTTATGTTTCGTGGATTTTTGCGTACCAATCTTCGCACGACGACGAACATCTTTTTGGGAATCGGGGATTTTGTTTTCTTGTTCTTCCGCTGCGCATGTGATGTCGCCCCCATGATTTCCCAACACCCCCCCCCCCCCCCCCCCTCCCCTCTTAGTGCCGACCCTGTTCCTAACAAGGATGATACGTAAGGTTTTAAAATTGTGTATGTTTTAATTTGAAACTATAATGATGCACAAACATATTAAAATAAAATTGATACTTTACCTTTGTCATAATTTAAAAATTATTGTGAAGGGAAAAAAAATTACAATATTGTATTATTCCCTTCTTTTTGACAATGACAAAGGGGGAGATAAAATTTGCTTGCTTACACAATTCAAGAAGATGAAAAAAAAAAGCTAGCTTGCTCATCTCAAAAGAGAAGCAAAGATTACTAACTTGCATATTTCAAGAAGCAAAAGTTGTTTTCTTGAATATCTCAAATATTGCTAGCTTACATTTTCTAAAATGATGTAAAAAATTTGCTAGCTTGCATGATGTAAAACTTGTTAGAATTGCTAGCTTGAACGTTGCAAAGGAATAAAAAATTACACTTCTCAAAAGAGAAGAAAGAACTTGCTATCTTGAACATCACATTTCAAAAGATGCAAAAATTTGCCAACTTTCATATGTGTAAAGTTTGCTAGCTTGCATATTCCAAAATTATGTAAAACTTACTAAATATGCTAGCTTGCAAATTGCATGGAGAAAGAATTGCTAGAAATGCAAAAATGCTAGCTTATTTATTTTAAGTAGATGCAAAAAACTTACTAGCTTGCATGATGATAAATGTAATGATTTGAACTTGCATATCTAACAACTTGCTAAGTTGCACTTCTCCTTTTTGTTAATGACAAAGGGGGAGAAGTTATGATGACAATCATGCATGGAATGATATATTAAAACTTTGATTATGCATGATTTTATGATGACATATTGCTTGGATTAATGATTAAAAGTACCTTGACTTGAATTCATTTTGAATTCAAGGTTTATCTCACATATGACATATTGATAGGGGGAGTTTGTTCAATCTCCGTCATCAATTGGTTGTCATCATAAAAAAGGGAGAGATTATTGAATCTCATATTTTGATGATGAAACCAATTGATAGTGTTTATTTGATTTACATTTTTAGTGATGTTGGAAGCTTCGATCAGGGAGAGACCATTAAGGTAGGAAGAATCATGTTGTGTCGAATGGAACATGTCAGAAGATTGGACATCGAGCCGGAGGATCGGTCGACATATCGGTGGAAGGCTTTGGGCCATGGGTTCAGGCATCGGGCCAAGAAGAGCAAAAATTGTGCTAAAAAAATTGGAGTTACAGAGGTCAACTGGCCGATTGGGCAATAGCCTACAAGAGAGGACGATGCGCCGAAGAATCGAACGAAGCGTCGATGAACCAATGACATGCTGGACAACATTTAATTTAAGCCTTGTAATAATTGTCTACATTGAAGTAGGTTTTAAGTGTGCAGGATTAACTATGATAGCAAGGCATAAAGCAAAATGAAGTCCCGGAGTCAAGAACGAGATTTCGTTGAGAGTTCGAGAGTTCATCGGAAGTCCGCATGTTCATAGAAAGTTCTATCGGAATTGACCGAGAAGTCTAGGAGCTTGCCAGAGAAGCTCATCGAAATTCAGCAAAAAGATCATCGTGAAGTCCAGGAGCTTGCCAGAAGTCCACTAGAATATTGCCGAGAGATCGTCGGAAGTTCGCCGGAAGAAACCTAGACTCATCGGACTTATTTAGCTTAGTGTATGCCTTAAATTTCATAGTTAGCATATAATTGGGATTGGAATTGGGCCAACCCCATTAGGGGTCAGTTGGGCCCATGTATGGACTATGTTTGGCCAAGTAAAAGGCCCAAACAGTGACCCAACAGGTGGCACCGTCAATGGCACAATCTTCGAGACTATGTCAAGCGATGGTACCGCCAGATTGGGCGGTGGTACCACCAAGTGTCAGTGTCAGGCGGTGATACCGCCAATCTAGGTGATGGTACCACCTAGACATAATCTTCCAAGCTGTGGTACCACCTAGTGTCAGAAAGCACTAGCGACGGTATCGCCAACATAGGCAATGGTACCGCCAATACCCCAAAAACCGGGGATGAGATTTTTTAGGCTCCAATTTTGAATCTACTTGCGACCTATAAATACTTCTCTCATCCCTGGTTAACATACACAAGAATTGAGTGAAAAAAAGTAGAAAAACTCTATTGTAATCTTGTGAGAACTTTTCTAAAAGCTCTAAGTGTTAGTATTGTTTTAGAGATGAGTGAAGGGGGGTGTAAAGGTTGTCTCCTAAACCTGTGAAAAGGAGAAGAGGGTTGTAAAAGGGTAGTTAATCTTTGCCCATTGAAAGAAGATCGTTAGTAAATGTCGATAGCCTCGATGGAAGGGGAATCAGTGAAGTGGATATAGGTCACGACGACCGAATCACTATAAATTGGTTTGTATTTTTGTTCTGCTTTTAATTTTCATATTGTAAACTGATTTACTTACTTTATTTGCTCATTACATTCTTACAAACTTTTCAAAGTTAAGCATCTTTCCGAGATTGATTTTAATCGTATGAGAACTTTTCAAAATCGATGTCTTTATCACTACACTAATTCACCCCCTCTCCCTATTGCCGACTCATTCCTAACACAAGAAACATTAGAAAAATTTAAAATATGTAAAAAATATTTAAACATAATCCTTACTAATAAGGGTCATGTTCATAGAAATGAAGGAATTGACTTTGTGGGTAACATTAAATAAAAGCTAACTATCTTCATTAAAGGACCTATATTACATGTCTCACCTAGAGAAAAATATATTTTTTATGAAAAATATGATCATTTTGCTTACAAATGTCCATTTAAAAGGTATAATCCATATAAATTATTTTGGGTTCCTAAAAAAATCATAAATCATTCAATGATAGGTAGATCTATTTATGAGGGACTCAAAGTTAAATGGGTACCTACAAAAAACCTCCTTTCTTATAGATATGTTTACAATCACAAGCTAGAAGTAAGAGATAGTATCTTGATAGTGGATGCTAAAGGCACATGACCAAAGATCCAACTTAATTCTCTAAGCTCACTAGCCAAGACAAAGGATATGTCACCTTTAGAGACAACAACAAAGGTAAAATTACTGGCAAATGAACCATGGTAATAAGTCAAACCTCTTAATTAAAAACATACTTTTAGTAGATGGTTTAAAATATAATCTACTAAGCATTAGTCAATTGTGTGATAAATGATATATTTTCAAATTTGAATCTAATGCTTGTATAATTGAAATACCTTAAAACATAATAATGTGTATATGATTGATATTGATGATTTTTGTGATGAAATGTGCTTTTCAACTTTAAATGATGATGCTTGACTTTGGTATAGGAGATTAGGTTATGCTAGCATGAAATTAATCTCTTAAATCTCAACTAGAAAACTTATAAGAGGAATTCCTATCATCAAGCTTGTCAAAGACAAAGTTTGTGATGTATGTCAACTAGAAAAACAAATAAAAAGTAGTTTCAAATCAAAGAATCAAATAAGCACTTTTAGACCACTACAATTGATCCATATGGATTTATTTCGATTAATTGATACAACAAACCTAGGAGGTAGTAAATATGCCTTTGTAATTGTTGATGATTATAGTAGATATACTTGGACATACTTCTTGGTACACAAAAGTGATTGCTTTAAATATTTTTAAAAATTTTATAAACATGTTCAAAATGAAAAGAGTTTTATGATTTCATCTATTCATAATGATCATAGTGGTGAGTTTCAAAACCATGATTTTTAAGATTTTTGTGAGTCAAATGGGTATAACCATAATTTCTCTACTCCAAGAAATTCATAACAAAATGGAATAGTTGAAAGAAAAAATATGAGCTTACAAGAAATGACAAGAACCATATTAAATGAACATAGTCTAACCAAATATTTTTGGGTTGAAGCCATTAACACGGCATGCTATGTAATGAATAGGGTTCTCGTAAGACCATTACTTTTCAAAACTCTCTATGAATTATGGAACAACAAAAGACACAATATTTCATATTTTAAAATTTTTAGTTATAAATATTTTATTTTAAATGAAAAAGATACCTTAGAAAAATTTGATGTAAAATCTTATGAATATATTTTTCTTGGTTATTCCTTTTTGTGTCTTTAATAAAAGAACTTTGGTTATAAAGGAATCTATTCATGTTGTTTTTAATAAATTTTTTAAATTTTAAAAAAATAATTTTGATGATAATTTTTATTTTGATACTTTGAATTTAAATGAAAATTCACTTCTCCCTAGAAACTTGGATGCATATACTTTTAAGAAATTCTCACCTAAGGAATGGAAGTATGTAGATGCTCATCCTAAAGAGCTAATCATCATAGACACATCAAAAGATGTTCAAACTCATTATTCTTTTAAAAAATTTTATGTGAATATAACATTTTTATCTCAAATTGAACCAAAATACATTGATGAAGCTTTAAAAGATGATTCATAGGTTATTGCAATGCAAGAGGAGTTAAATCAATTTGAGAGAAATAAGGTATAAAAACTTGTTCCTAAACCTAGTGACCATTTAGTAATTAGTACTAAATGAGTTTTTAGAAATAAGCAAGATGAACTTGGTATCATGGTTAGAAACAAAGCTAGATTAGTGGCAAAAGTTTCAACTAAGAAGAAGGTATCGATTATGAAGAAACCTTCGCTCCTATGGCTAGATTTGAAGCCATAAGAATTCTCCTTACTCATACTAGTTGTAATCAAGGTTTGCCGTACCGGACTATACCGTCCGGTACGGGCGGTACGTACCGGTCCGACAGGCCAGCGGTACGCGGACCGCCCCGTACCGTACCGAGTACTGTAGCAGTGTACAGTAACACTATAGCAGTGTATAGTAGCACTGTAGCAGTGTACAGTGCTCGGTACACGTGAGTGTACCGCTCGGTACACCTGGGTGTACCGAGCGGTATACCGTACCATACCGGTACCGAGCCTGGGTCGAAACGCCGGTACGGTACGGTACGACGAACCTTGGTTGTAATAATTTTAAATTATTTCAAATGGATATTAAAAATATTTTTCTTAATGGCTTTATTTCCGAAGAAGTTTATGCTGAACAACCACCTAGATTTGAGAATATTATTTTTTTGAATTATATTTTTAAGTTGTCTAAGACTCTTTTATGGTTTGAAATAATTTACAAGGGCTTAGTACGAGAGATTTAGTTCCTTTCTAATTAAGAATGATTTTTTAAAAGACAAGGTTGATACCATATTGTTTATTAAATATTTTAAAAATTATTTTCTTATAGTTCAAATTTATATTGATGATATCATTTTTTGTTCTTCAAATGACTCTTTATGTGAGTCTTTTACCAAGAGTATTAGCCCAGAGTTTGAAATGAGTTTAATGGATGAATTAACTTTCTTCTTAAGATTGTAAATTAAGCAACTAACTAATGAAATTTTTATTAGTCAAACTAAATATATTTTAGATCTATTAAAATAGTTTAATATAGATAGTTCCAAAGCTATTAACACACCAATAAGCACTTTCACAAAGTTAGATATGGACCACGATGGAAAAAATTTTGATCAAAAGACTTATAGGGGTATGATAGATAGTTTACTATATCTCACCGTAACTAGACCAGACATTATGTTTAGTGTTAGACTTTATACTATATTTCAATATAATCCCAAGTAATCTCACTTTAAAGATGCTAAAAGGAACTCCTAATCTCATTCAATACTTTAGAGCTAAACATATTGACATTAGATATCATTTTATTAGAGATCATGTTACATGATATATCTTTAGAATTTTTTGATACAAATATCAACTAACTGATATTTTATATAAAACCTTTAAATGAGAAATAATTTGATTTTATTATAAGAGAAGTAGGCATGTTAAATCTTCCAAATGCATGAGTTCCTCTTATATATTTTTCGGATTTCTCTTTTTTTTTTTGGAAATTGAGTTTTCTTTTTATCAAGATCATTTCCTATCACCTTCTTGAAGTTTTATTCATGGGATTTTTATCATGCATTTGATGATCTTTTCCTATGAATTTTTTCTCTCTCTACTCAGGGAGGAAGTGTTTTTATTCATGAACTTTTGGTATACTTGATCTTTTATACGATGATTATTTCCTATGAATCCTTATTCTTTCTATTTACAAGAATAGGGATTTGATTCATGAAGTTTTAGTTTGCACATTTTGATCTTTTAGAAGCTTAATTCATGGACTTTCAGTTCTTATAACTTAATTTTTCTTGTGATGAATGAATTCCTCCTTTTTTTCTTTTTCTTCTTCTTTTTATGACAAAAGGGAGAAAGAAACTCGCTAGCATCTCAAGAAAAGAAAAAATACTAGCTTGTACATCTCAAGAAGAACCAAAAAGTACTTGCACGTTTAAAGAGAAGTGCTAGTTTGCCCATTTCAAGAGCAAAAGTGATTATCTTGGACAGTTTTTGCTTAACTTCTCATTTCACAAATTTGCTAGCTTATATAAAATGGTATAAAACTTACTTGTATAGTTCAAATACTTGTTGAATGATTCTTCTTTTTGTTGATGACAAAGGGGGAGAAATGATGAATGTTTGGAATCGTGCCAAAATGTTGTTGAATTTGGTATCATGCATGAAGTGATAAATAGTTAAAAAATACTTTAGTATCATGTAGGTTATGCCTAAAATGATTAAAAATATGAATGCTTTGGTATCATGAATATTATATCTAAAATGATGTTAATTTTGGTATCATGTATGAAGTGATGAATGCTTTAGTATTATGTAGGTTATGCCCAAAGAGATGTAGATTTATTATCATGCTTGTGACGATGATGATAACACTCTTTGATATTTTAATTAAAATTATGCATATGATTTGTACAATGATTATTTTGATATTTTAACTGAAATTATACATATGATTTATGTAATTATTATTATTGATATTAAATAGAAAATTTTTGATGTTTTAATTGAAATGATGTATATGACTTTTGTAATGATTAGTGAAAATCAATAGGATTTATGATTGAATTATTTCTAACTTGAATTTGGTATAAGCATTTAAAATTACATATGATCATTAGAATTCAAGTTTATCATAACATTTCAAAATAGCATATAAACAGGAAGAGCTTGGTTAAAACTCCGTCATCAATTGATTGTCATCATAAAAAAGGGAAAGATTGTTGAATCCTGAATTTTGATGATGAAATTAATTAATGAGTTTATGAACTAATATGCTTTTGAGATAAGCGATGTAAGAAATACTTCGATCATAGACTTGAACCATCAAAGGACAAATTGTCGAAGTAGGATAATCGAATATTATGTTGAGAAAAGTATCATGTCGAAAATTGGGCGTCGAGCCAAAAGATTGATCGACGTGCATGCCCGAAATTGGACTTCATGCTATAAGTTTGGATATCGTGCTAGAAGGATCGAGTATTGCACCAAAAAATTGGATGACATGAAAAAGTCGACATGCATCGAGCGATATGCCAAAGGAAAGGATGATATACTGAAGGTTCGGACGAAGTATCGAAAGATCAGACAATATGCTAGAATGATATATAATGTGCTGAAAGTTTCATAATTATGTCGGATGTGTGGTTAGATTGTTAAAGATTTAATCGATATCTTTCTGGGTTAAATTAAGATGGTGACACCGCCAACCTAGTGGTATTGCTTGAGTTAGCCAACAAGCATAAACAGTGCTTGTTATCATTGTCGACGGTGGTACTACCAATATAGGCGGTAGTATCGCCTAAGGTGATAGTAGTACTACCCAAAATTCAAAAATTATCATGGTAGTACTGCCTGAAAGTTCGAAATTGTAGTGTTAAAAGTTACAATGGTGGTATCGCCATATGTTAGTGGTAGTACTGTCCATACCCTAAAATTTTAGGAATTTAAATTTTTTGACTTTATTTTTGAAGCCTCTTGGGGCCTATAAATATCTCATTGAGGCTTGGTTGATGGAACATTAAATTTTGAATTGGTGAAGGATTGTAGCTCTCTCTTTGAGTATTGTTTGAGTTTCTTTCTCCTTCTTGAGTTTAAAAGTAATTCTAAGTTATAAGAGATGAAAGATCTTATAAAAGAGTGAGTGTGGAAGTTCTCTCCTAAGTCCTATTAAAAGGAGAAAAGCTATAACAATGATAGTTGATATTAATCCACTAGAAAGAAGATCAATAGTGAAAGTTGATAGTCTCGAGGGAAGAGAAATCAGGAGTGGATGTATGTCGAGAAGACTGAACCATTATAAATCAATTTGCATTCTAGCTTTATCATCCTTGCTTGATTATTTCGATATACTATTCTAATGTTGCAGGCAAAAACACTAAAGATAATGAATAATATGCAACTAGATTCCTTGCATCCTAGGATCATGCAAATTATCAAATCTAAGGGATGAACACACAAACATTAACCCTATTCGAAGCAAATTGCACACAAGTTATCATGTCGGAAGAGAATATATCATGCACATAGCATCGTGGATTAATTTTTTAGTTAATGATATTTGTGCGTTCCACAAATTATTGTGCTATATTTTTTTGAAGTGTATCGAGCAATTGCTTTTTAGGATATCCTTTGATGTTCTCGTAATCGGACATGAAGTGGTTTCAATTCGACAATACAGGAGCAATAATTTTTTTTGAAATATCAATGATTGTTACTTTGTATAGATTGTTAGTTGTACAGAGTTGTAACTGATTGTACAACGGTTGGAAATTTCAACGATCGAACAATTTAAGAGATTGTATATAGTGAAATATGTATTGTAACCGTTAGTTGTACAAAGTTGCAACTGATTCTAACTGATGTGTAGTTGGTGTTACGAAGGACCAAACATTGTACATATGTTGTCAGGTTAATATGAAGATATGGTCATCAAATGACATGACGTATCGTAAATTTAAGAGTTGTATATAAAGATATTGTTGTTGGTTAATATCGTAATATGTATCGTAATATGATGTCAAAATGATGTATTGTAAAATAATGTCAATATGATATCAATCAAGTCATTACGATGTCAAAAAAAATAATGTCAACTGAGCTATACTGTTTTTGTTTTAAACAACATGTGAATGTGATGAATTCGTCCAAATTCAGCTAAATTTTACAAATAATAATAATGATTTCATGAAACCTTTTTAATTAGTTCGAAAGGTGTTTTGAAAGTTCAATTACAAATTATTAAGATTTAGATCCGCTTATACTGACTGTTTTGGGCCCTATTCAAAGATAGTATGTATAATTGGGTCTAAACTTAATCTCAACACAAGTTCAAACTTCATGGACACCTTTTAAATTGTCCCAAGTGTACAAAAATATAATATATATTTTTTATATATTTTAAAGAATTTAAACAATAATTTTATAGTGAATTTAGTATGTAAATAGGCTCTTTTTGTTTTCAAATTTTGATTCTTCCATGAAATAATTGTGCCAAAATGACTTCTTAATTGGTTATAGATAGATTATTTTTGGACTATTAAAAAATTACATAACTTGGTCCAAATTTCATGAACACTTTTGAAACGATCCCATGTAGACAGAAATATAATATTTTTCATTTTAGGAGATTTAAATAACCTTTTTTTTTTGTTAATTCAAAATATAAATAAGCATAATTTTTTTAAAAAAAATTCAGCTAATTTTGATTCACCCATGAAATGTTTTGTGACATATGGACTACTTAATTGGTGAGAAAGGTACTATAAATAAAAGTTTGGTTGAAAAATATTAAGATTTAGAGCCGGGTTACTATTTTTTGGCCCATATTCAAAAATAGTATAATTGTGTATGGACTTGATCAAAAACAAATCCAAACTTCATGGACACCATTCAAATGATGCAAGAAAATAGACAAAAAAATATAATATTTTCTATTTTAGAAAATCTAAATGATCATTCTGTGTGGGGTTAATTATTCATAATTTAAATAGGTTGTTTTTTTTAAAAAAAAAATTTGGCTAATTTTGATCATTCCATGAATTGTTTTGTGACATTTGAACTTCTTAATTGGTTACAAAAGGTATCATGAAAGTTTGGTTGAAAATATTAAGATTTAGACCCAACTATATTATTTTTAGTCCCTATTCAAAAATAGTATAACTTGATATAAATGTAATCATAACAAGTCCAAACTTCAAGATCTTTTGAATGGTGCTAGATAAATAAATAAAAATATATATATATAATATTTTTTCAAAATCAATTAATTTTGACAAATGTTGATGTTTTTATGAAATATTTTTATACCAACATTTTTATACCTTTTAATTGGTCAGAAAGCTATTTCGAAGAGTTTGGCTACAAAATACAAAGATTAAGATCCAGCTATGCTATTTTTGACCCCTATTTAAAAATAAATATAGCTTAGGCTTAACCTGGTCAAAAACAAGTCTAAACTTCATGGAGAAAAATTAAATTATTTTTATTTTACATTATTTAAATTATTTATTTCCCGATTAATTCAGTTCATGTATAGGTTGATTTTTTCTTTTTCAAATTCGGCCAATTTTGATAAAATTTGGAATCTTACATGAAATGTTTTTATGACATTTTATTTTTGTTAATTGGTTTGAAAAGTATTCTAATGTTCGATTGAAAAATATCAAGATTTAGACCCAGTCACATTATTATTTTCTTTTTATCTCTATTCAAAACAGTGTAACTCGGACTTCATGAAACTTTTCGAATGATCCCAAATACAATGGTTTCCGTTTTATCGAATTTATATGACCATTTTCTGATTAATTCAACATATAAATAGGCTGAAATTAGTTAATTTTGATAAATTTGGATTCTTCCATGAAATGAAATGTTTTGTGACATTTGGACTTACTAATTGATTTCCAAAGGTATTGAAAGTTTGGTTGAAAAATACCATGATTTAGACCCAATTACATTATTTTTGGACCCCTCTCATAGTAAGCGTAAAGGAGTCTAAATCTGGTCGAAATTAAGTCCAAACTTGATGGGCACCTTTGAAATGGTGCCAGATAGCCAAAATGATATTTTTTTTTTCTATTTTACAGAATTTAAATGATTATTTTCCAGTTAGTTAATTCAGCACTAAATAGGGTGAATTTTTTAAACCATCTAATTTTGCTTCTAACATTTGGATTTGTTTATTGGTTTGAAAAGTATTCTAAAAGTTTGGTTGAAAAATATCAAAAATTAGGTGGGGTTACATTGTTTTTGGGTCCTATTTAAAAATAGTATAACTGTGTCTAAATTTGATCAAAACAAAATTCTAACTTCATGAAAACCATTATACAAAAAATGGTCTCAAATATACAAAAATATAATATATTTTTATATTTTATAAAATTTAAATGATCATTTTCTAGTTAAATTTAACGTGTAAATCCAAAAGTATCGTTTGACTATTAATATCATCAATAACCAAAAATACCCCATTGAGATCATTAGAAAAATAAACATATAAGCTACAAATCCAAAAAAATTTAAATTACATTATGAAAGAAAAATAATGTTTTTTCATCAGAGATACACTATTTTTGAGAAGGAAGCCAAAAACAGTCAACCATGTTGGAAAACAGTGTAACTCAGCTCTGAATCTTCCCTAGAATTTCTATAGAGGATATAAATTTTGCTTATGTTGTGAAACTATAGGAATGAATGAACAAATATAATAGTAAAATGAGTTATAAAAAAATAAGGGTTCCACGAAGGGAGGAAATCAATGAATCATATCCTAAGCCAATATATAAGAGTAAAAGGAGTGTCTACGTCAAACAAGGGATTTAAATACTATTGAGTTTTGTCTCCTTGATTCAATACTCAAAGGTAAATGAAATCCTAAGACTTTACGACGGCCATATTAGGAGAAGGAGAATGAGAAGGTGAGTGAGAAGAACAAGAAGAAAAGTGAGAGATTGATGTCTTCATCAAGCTCAACACCAACCATATTAGAGCAATGTGTGTGTGTGTGTGATAAATAGAGGATTCAATTAAGAATCTTACTATATCTTTACCAGATATACTAATTGACATCCTGAAAATTTTGTTGGATGAAGTTTTGAGTTCTCCATCATTGGTAAGTGGGTTTAACATACCTAATGTTTTAGATGTAAAAATTATTAGATGTTATTTTAAGCTCTAAAACCTTGATAAGTTAGTCTAGTATATAACACACTACCATCAAACTAATATATTTGGTGATGTTTGATCGAACCTTTAGTATTTGATAAGTGGGTGAGATATATTATCATTAGGCTAATTTTAGTACTTTACACTAAGGTCTACAATATCGTATCGGATTGATGTTTCGAGGCTGGCTCGGTATGGTACGGTATCATGTACCGAGCGGTACACCTAATTTAGGGTGTAAAACCCTCCGAAAATATCTGAAAATAAAAAAAAAATAGGATAGAATTTTTAAGTTAGAAATAAATATAGTAATAGTATAAATTTAGCAAAATCAATATAAATTAGGTAAAAATAGTATCACATATCTTTTTTGAGCTTTGAATAAGTCTTGTGCAAGGTTCGTATTTTAGTCCGTTATGGATTATCCTTCTGTAAATATTGAAATATCTATAAAAAAATTTATTTAAATTATTAGACTATTTTATTATAATATAAACTCTAAAATTTAAATGAATTAAATAATCACATATATAGATATATCTGATTGTTGATTCTACCACCAAAATGAACGATAGGCCTCCACGATGGTGGATCGAGGTCCTCGATCCTATACATCTACATATCAATATGATATGTTTGTTAGACCTAATCACAAAATTGATCCTATGACATAGTGTATTGATATATTGTATACCATTGATGCATCAATGTGGTACTGATCGTAGGCTGATCGTCATGAATCATATTTATCCGAGGTAGCTCTCGAGGCATATATTAGTAAATATCATAGCTTCTACTTTCGCTACTGATCTACTGCTCTGTATCATACTATTACTTAGAGAATAATGTGTTAAATCTCGGATTTTGATGATGAAACCAATTGATAAGTATTTATGATTTGATCTCCGTTTTGACTGACGCGGGATGCTTCGATCAGGGAGAGACAATTAAAGCAGGAAGAATCATATTGGGCCAGTGGAACATATTAGAAGATTGGACGTCAAGCCGGAGGATTAGTCGACGTATCGATAGAAGGCTTCGGGCCATGGATTCGGGCATCAAGCTAAGAAGAGCGAAAATTATGCGAAGGATATCGGAGTTGTAGAGGTCAACTGGCCGATTGAGTAATAGGCCGTAAGAGAGGACAATGCGCCGAAGAATCGGACGAAGCGT
Source organism: Musa acuminata AAA Group (assembly GCF_036884655.1). Lineage (NCBI taxonomy): Eukaryota > Viridiplantae > Streptophyta > Magnoliopsida > Zingiberales > Musaceae > Musa > Musa acuminata. The sequence goes on from NC_088331.1 coordinate 21,377,788, forward strand.
CGATAGACCAATGACATGCCGGATAACATGATTCATACTTAGTAATAATTATCTAGATAGAAGTTATTTTATGTGTACAGGATTAACTACGATAGCAAGGCATAAAGCAAAATAAAGTCTTGGAGTCAAGAACGCGATTTCGTTGGGAGTTCGAGAGTTCGTCGGAAGTCCAGATGTTTATCGGAAGTTATACTGGAATTGATCGAGAAGTATAGGAGCTTGCCAAAGAAGCTCATCGAAACTCTCCAAGAAAATCATCGTGAAGTCCAAGAGCTTGCCAGGAGTCCGCTGGAACATTGCCAAGAGATTGTCGGAAGTTCGCCGGAAGATCGCCGGAAGCTCACCGGAAGAAACCTAGACTTACAGACTTTGTTTAGCTTAGTAAATGTCTTAAAATTTATAGTTGGCACATAATTAGGATTATAATTGGGCCAACCCAATTAGGGGATAGTTGGGCCAAGATTGGGTTGTGTTGGGCCAAGAGAAAGGCCCAAACAATGACCAAACAAGTGAAACTATCATGGCACGATCTCCGAGACTATGTCAGGTGGTGGTACCATCAGTCTAGGTGATAGTACCACCTAGACATAGTCTTCTAGGTAGTGGTACCACCCAGTGTCAGAGTGTAGGCGGTGGTACCGCCCGTACCCTGAAATTTTGGGGATTTGAATTTTGGTTCCCGAGCCGCACAACTCAGCCGGCCAGTAGTCGCACGAGCAATGCCTCATCCAATCAGTCCATCTAGTACTCGAGTTGAGTAGCTCGACTAGCAGGATCAGCCTTTGCCCGAGCCGCGCAACTCAGCCAATAGTCGCATGAGCAACGCCTCATCTAATTAGTCTGTTCAGTGCCCGAGTTGAGTAGCTCGGCCAGCAGGATCAATCTTAGCAGGATCAGTCTTTGCCCAAGCCGCATAACTTGACCAATAGTCGCATGAGCAACACCTCGTCCAATCAGTCCATCCAATGCCCGAGTTGAGTAGGTCGGCCAATGGGATCAGCCTTTGCTTGAGCTACGCAACTTGGCCAGTAGTTGCACAAGCAATGCCTCGTCCAATCAGTCCATCCAGTACCTGAGTTAAGTAGCTCGGCCAATAGGATCAGTCTTTGCCCGAGCCGCACAACTTGGCCAGTAGTCACACGAGCAATGCCTCGTCCAATCAGTGCATCCAATGCCCGAGCCCCGTAACTCGGCTAGTAGTTGCTACTCGGTTGTCGCTTTATCAACCTAGCTGCGCCCTCAGCTCCTCACAAAGACCCCGAGGCATGACTTATTAGGGGGGAGAAGTGATAGGGCATATCATGGATTACCCCACGAGGACTCGATCCCTGCCACACTAGCCCGAGTACGGGGCCTCGGGAGGAGGATGCAGTGCCATGTCTAATGCGCCACTAGAAATCCAAGATGACGGTTGTCCTCTCCCCGCATCGTCTAGCACCACGCCGATTAGCCCCATCGCAACAGGGACCGCTCCGAGAAGCTCGAGACGGTGCTACATGACACCATCCCATGTATCTCGGGCGGTGGATGCCCGAAGGTACGTTCGTCACTCAGGAGGTCGGTTGTTGACAAAGGCCGCATACAATCGACCCCTAGGAGCTACGATAAAAACCCCTCGTCAGCATCTAACGAGGGGCATCTGAAACATCGGTAGACTACTGACTTGAGCTTTGAAGGGGCCTAAGTTGGGATCACCCCCCATCCCGACCCAGGCCTATATGTAGGAATCTGAGGGCGACAAGGGCGGATGGGTTCGTGAAAGAGGCGCATCCCCAACGATCTGACCTCAACCTGATCAGGTAAGACCTTCGTCCCTAAGACGGTCCTGGATGTCGACAATCGGACCGAGCTATACCAACCACGCTTCCCACGGCCTTCGATTTGCAGAACATGCATCGGATACATTATCTAACTTTCGAGTGTAGGATGATGTCGTTGGATGCATCCTCTTTTAATGGTGTTGATGAGATCGGCTCCAATCTTCCAGTGGATGGACGATCAAATCTGATCTCATTTATCAAATGAAATAACGTCAAGCATCTTTATCGATAGCTCTAACTAATATTTTTTTTATCCATCACTAGACCTTGAGAATAGATGTATGTTGGCTGCTTTAGATTAAATAGGACAGAAGCAGCAACAATCTCTCTTCTGCTTTCTTATATTTTTAGGTCACTCGAACTTTTCTGCTGTCATATCACGAATCAACCCTACATTGTCGTCATCGGAGAGATGATAGGTTAAATACGATGGCAGAAGAGTTGATTCTGACAGCCATCAGCCATCGAAGTTTGCGTGATGGACAAAGAAAACCTAACCCCCAAAGCACCACAGAAAGGACACACACAAGCGTGGCTCTCCATTACCTCACGCATGTTCATTAACTGCAGCTCTTCACGCCGCCTTTGGGACACCAAGCTGCATGTGATCGCCTCCATTTCTTCACTGGCGCATGGAGAATCTGCCGCCGCCATCAAACTACATCGAGACCCTTGCGAAAGGGCTGCGGATTCTTCACGAGCCATGCTGGTCTGTACATTTGTCGAGGGAATCTCCGTAGAATCTCTTCAATGGGATATCACTCACAACCCTACACCCACTGAATATAGCTTCCCTAGACAAAGGAGGCTAAAGCTTTGTTGATGAGAGAAGGAATAATATGGCACGAATCTTGTCCATTTGGAGTTGCAAGAAAAGCTTTGCAATCTCCGGGTTCTGGTTGGAAAGCTGATGCTGTGACCGAGCCTGCATTGTATTAGGTTTACAGCTCACAAATTCAGTTCATAGTGAGTTTGGACAACCCACAGCTCGTCATCTCTTAATTTAATTATAATTAATATTAGAAAGGTACGGTGACTATATTTTAGAGGTAGAAAAAGGTATAAATAGGACAGCAACGTGGGAGAAGGTAATAGCCACGGGATTCTAAAAAAAAGGAAGAAAACAAAGCAGAAAAGGAAGAAAAGGAAAGGAAAGAAGACAAGGACAACGCAGAGAGGCCGTTCTCAATTATCTAGCAGTGTTCTCATCTCAGGTTAAATCAAATCTACAGTAGACTCTTGCTGTGATAACTTGGGGAGGTTTTAGATATCGTGGACAGTGACGTGATCCTTGTATCCCAATTATTCTCTTGTGATTGTTGCTAGGGTTTAGGACAAGAGATTGAGATTTGTATATTCATTATTCTCATAGTGGATTATTTCTAGTTTGCCCCGTGGATTTTAGCCTTTACATTGAAGGGGTTTTTCACGTATATCTTGGTGTTCGGTTTGATTGTGCTTCCATTTAATTCTGCTACGTATTATGGTCTTCTAGTATTTGTTCATATACAAAGGTTATTCTGTTTTATATCCCCATCAACTGGTATAAGAGCAAAGGGTTTTGATGATTTAATTTTGTATTTGAACATGGAGACTAGTAATGTTTCTCACATGATTAGTTTAAATGGAAACAATTGGATGATACGGAAACCAAGAATGGAAGATCTCTTATATTGCAAAGATTTGTATGAACCTTTACAAGGGGATAGTGCAAAACTCATAACTATGACAGATGATGAGTGGAAGAGGTTAGATCGAAAAACAATTGGATTTATTCGACAGTGGCTTGATGATAGTGTCTTTTACCATGTTTCTACTGAAATTTCTGCATATTCTCTTTGGAAAAAGTTGGAAAGTCTCTATGAAAGAAAAACAACTATCAACAAAGCTTTTTTTATCAGAAAACTTGTGAACCTAAAATATAGAGATGGTGCTTCTATTGCTGAACATTTGAATGAAATGTAAAGTATTACTAACCAGTTATCCTCTATGAAAATGTCTCTTGAAAATGTCTCTTGATGATGAGTTGTAGGCATTGTTACTTCTCAATTCATTACCAGAAAGTTGGGAGACATTGTGGTTTCCCTCAGTAATTCTGCGCCAGATGGTATTGTCACTATGACTCAAGTAACAAGTAGTTTGTTGAATGAAGAGTTGAGAAGAAAGAGTTCGGCAACATCTCAAAATGATTCACAAGCACTTAGCTTAGAGAACAGAGGAATGTCAAAGTCTAGAAGCAGATCATGCATGGGTAGAAGCAAGTCAATATCAAGAAAAGATATTGTTTGCTATAATTGTGGTGAGAAAAGACATTACAAGAACCAATGTAAGCAATCTAAGAAGAATAAGAAAAAGGAAAATGAAGTGGAGTCTATAGAGTCAAAAGATAATATCACAGCTATAATGCAGGGTGGTGATTATTTGATTTTGTCTCCTTCTGATGATATTTTTTCTTGTGTGTGTCGGGATCTTGAGTGGGTGATTGACATAGGTGCTTTTTATCATGCTACACAATGGAGGGAGTTTTTTGCTACATACAGGTCTGAAAATTTTGGTGTTGTCGAGATGGGCAACTATGGCACAACAGACATCATAGGCATGGGTGATATCCATTTAAAGACTAACCTTGGCTGCAAGTTGGTGCTCAAGGATGTGAGGCATGTGGTTGACTTGAGGCTGAATTTAATTTCAGTTGGAAGGCTAGATGATGAAGACTATGATAGCAGATTTCACAAAGGGCAATGGAAGCTCAGTAAAGGTTCTCTTGTTATAGCTAATGGAAAGAAATGTCATACTTTGGACAAGTTGCAGGCTAAAGCTTATGGTGAGCAGTTAAATGCTATAGAAAAAATCTTCAGCATAGAGTTGTGGCATAGGCGACTAGGACACATGAGCGAGAAGAGGCTGCAAGCTCTTTCCAAAAGAGAGGTATTACCAGACCTCAGAGGTATACATCTGAACCCTTGTATTGATTGTTTGGTAGGTAAACAACATAGAGTTTCATTTGCTAGTCCTGTTTTGTCTAGAAAAATGCATGCCTTAAACCGTGTTTATATAGATGTTTGTGGTCCTTTGAGGACAAAATCTCCTGGTGGATCTGTTGATGTTCTTGGTATAAGTGGTGCACTTTATTTTGTCACTTTTATAGATGATTTTTTCAGGAAAGTTTGGGCCTATGCTTTGAAGACTAAAGATCAGGTGATTAATGTCTTCAAAGAGTTTCATGCCAAGGTTGAAAGGGAGACAGAAAGGAAATTGAAATGCATAAGATCAGATAATGGTGGTGAGTATACAGGATTGTTTAATGACTATTGCATGTCACATGGGATCCAACATGAGATGACAGTTCTTAGTACACCTCAGCATAATGCAATTGCAGAGAGAATGAACTGCACCATCATGGAAAAGATCATATGTATGCTTTCACAGGCCAAGCTACCCAAAAGGTTTTGGGATGAGGCTTTGAGGATTGCAATTGATGTGATCAACTTATCACCATGTACAACCCTAGATGGTGATGTTGCAGAGCATGTATGGTCAGGGAAAGATGTTTCCTACAAGCATTTAAGAGTGTTTGGTTGTCGCGCATTTGCACAGATTCTAGACAATGAGAGGTCTAAGCTGGATGGTAAGACTAAAGAATGTATTTTTCTTGGTTACTCACATGATCATTTTGGTTACAGGTTTTGGGATCCAAAAAAGCAGAATGTGTTCAGAAGCAGAGATGTAGTCTTCTTTGAGGATCAAACCTTTGAAGATATGAAGAAAAAGACACCGACCAACACTTCTGCAGAAGGATTAGCATATTGTGACCCAGTTATTCCTCCAGTATATCACGGTGATGGGGGAGATGTGCAGGAAGATAGTGTAGAGCATGATATTGATCTACCTACAGGACATGTTGAGCAAGAAGAAGTAGGAGAGCAAGTTTCAACAGAACCTCAGTTGAGAAGATCTTCTAGACAACGTTAACCTTCCAGAAGATATTCTACAGATGAGTATGTGATGCTTACTAATGCAGGTGAACCAGAGAGTTACCAGAAAGCAGTTGAAAGTGAGCAGAAAGAGAAGTGGTTAGTTGCTATGCAGGAAAAGATGGATGCTCTTCAGAAGAACCATACTTATGATTTGGTGCTACTACCAAATGGAATGAAGGCTTTGAAGAACAAATGGGTTTTCAGGTTAAAGACTCAAGAATATTGTTCTCAACCAAAGTACAAAGCTAGATTGATTGTGAAAGGCTTTGGTCAAAAGAAAGGTATTGACTTTGAAGAGATTTTCTCTCCTATTGTTAAAATGTCTTCTATTCGTGTTGCTCTTGGTATTGCTGCTATACAGGACTTGGAGGTTGAGCAGTTAGATGTGAAGACAGCTTTCCTTCATGGTGATTTAGAGGAGGAAATTTATATGGAGCAACCAGAAGGCTTCAAAGTTAAAGGTAAAGATAATGTTGTCTACAAGTTGAAAAAGAGCTTGTATGGGCTAAAGCAAGCTCCAAGACAGTGGTACAGAAAATTTGATTCATTTCTGATAAAAAATGGATACAAAAGAATGGCTTCAGATCATTATGTATACATCAAATGGTTTAGTGAGGATTTTATTATTCTCTTACTTTATGTTGATGGCATGCTTATTCTTGGGAAAGATATGTCTAAAATTGACATATTGAAGAAGGAACTGAGTGAGTCTTTTGCAATGAAGGACATGGAGCCAACAAAGCAAATACTAGGTATGTAGATTTCCCGTGATAGGAAAAATATGAAGATTTGGTCATCATAGGAGAAATACATCGAGAAGATATTGGAAAGATTTAGTATAAGCAATGCAAAACTAGTTGGTTCTCCTCTTGCGGGTCACTTCAAGTTGTGCTCAGAACAGAATCCGTCAAGTGATAAGGAGAAGGAGAAAATGCAAAAAGTTCCTTATGCTTCAGCAGTTGGAAGTTCAATGTATGCAATGGTATGTACAAGGCCAGACATCGCATATGCAGTTGGTGTTACTAGCAGATTTCTTGCAAATCCAGGCAAAGAGCACTAGGGTAGTGAAGTGGATTTTTAGATATCTCAAAGGGAGCTCTAATGTTTGTTTAAGCTTTGGAGGTGGACCACATGTGTTGACAGGTTACACAGATGCATATATAACAAGAGATATAGATACGAGAAAGTCTACTTCAGGTTATATACTTACTTTTGTAGGGGGAGCTGTGTCATGGCAATCCTGTTGGGAAATCATAGTGGGGGGCGACATCATATGCGCAGCGGAAGAACAAGAAAACAAAAATCCCCGATTCCCAAAAAAGATGTTCATCGTCGTGCGAAGATTGGTGCGCAAAATCCGCAAAAACACAAAACTGCGTATAGAGATTGTGTTACCTAGGGAGATCGTATATCCCTGTTTCCTTGCAGATCCTTAGGAGAGGGTGAAGGAGGTCAAGCGTCCTCCTCTCTAGCGGTGATCCACACAGCAGGGTTGCGACGACGCTCCTCAAAACTCCAGGCCTACTCTGAGGTGGAGAGGGAGAGGAGAATAGGAAGGGCAAGCAAAGACTCTAGCCTATGAGGCTGTGAATCCCTCCTATTTATAGAGATCCCGTGTCAAACCCTAATAGGTCCTTCCCTAGTGGGTATTGGATCTGCATCCAATAAGACAAGGGCTCCGTCGGATATCTCATATCCGAACCTCTACTCATCGCAATGCCTACCATATGTGTGTGACCCTCTAGGCCCAATATCGAGCTGGCTGTGAGTCATACCTGTCAGAACTCCTTCTGACTGAGTGAATTATTATCTCTGTAATAATTCACTCGACTCATCGACTACGGAAGTACTAGGCCACTACGCCGTAGTCCCCAGACGATACAGGGGAATCCAATCCATTGGACCTGTCTGTCCTCAGTTACCATGTACCTATAGTCCCTCATCCATCTAATATCCCAGAGACCGTATATCGAGCATGGTGCTGTCAGACCCATACAGTTTCTACTCGAGTCTCGCTCTAATCGGATTCTCCCGGAGAACTCTTTCTCTCTCAACCCGAATGACCCTGGCCAGGGATTTGTCTGAGCAAGAACACATGGGATATTCCTCTCATTATGCCGAGAGTGGATGATCCTCTATTGACACTCAATAGCCCTCGTAAGGTCGACTACCACTCCCAATGACCAGCTGTACTAGATCTGGGGACAGCCAAACCTATAAGTCTGGTATCAAAGAGTGGAGCACTCATACAGGACATCCTTGGTGTCTCAAGTCTAAGGACCAGATACACCACTAGGACTACGGAATCGCTGTCTGACAATAAGGCATCATCAACCATCCAGCATTCCGTAAGCGGATCAATCAGTGAACTCATTCTCCAATGAGCACTTGTACTGTATCCCTAGTGTCCCTACACGAGCAGCTATGAGATCAGCTGCATCCATCATATGAACGGGTATACAGCACACCAGTCTATCCGGTTATCACGATGTCCCTCTCGAGTAACCTATGACCGAGATTATTTAGGATATGTGTTTAAAGGTGAATCGATCTCATTATCGTGATCTCATCACGATCCGATTCCCATTGCACAAATCCAAGGACATCACAATATATATGCATTTATGCAATAGTTATAAAGTGATATACGCCAAAATATAATAAGCAAAAAGATTATATATCAAGTCACACGTGCCATCACTCACGTGATTGGCTTGTTGGGCACCTATGACTAGCAAATCCAGGTTACAAATGTGTATTGCTCTCTCCACCACAGAAGCAGAATATATTGCTGCTATAGAGGTATGCAAAGAAATATTATGGATGAAAGAATTCTTACAAGAATTGGGGCTGAAATAAGAAAATTATGTGATGCATTGTGACAGCTAGAGTGTCATCCATTCGTGTAAGAACCCAATGTTTCATTCCAAGTCAAAGCATATATATGTCAGATACCATTGGATTCGAAATGTATTTGAAGAGAAGCAGTTGCAGCTTCAGAAAATTCACACAGATGACAACGGAGCAGACATGTTGACAAAAACTTTACCAAAAGAAAGACGGGAGATATGCTGACAGTTGGTCGGCATGGCTTCACATTGAGGAGTCATAGGACAGCCTCCCTTATGGGCTGAAGGGGGAGGTTATTGGGCTGGCAGCCCATAAATTCAGCTCATAGTGGGCTTGGGCAGCCCATAGCTCACCCCCTCTTAACCTAACCCTAATTAACATTAGGGGGGTGTGGTGACTGCGTTTTAGAGGCAGAAAAAGGCATAAATAGGGCAGCAACGTGGGAGAAGGCAACAGCCACGGGATTCCAAAGAAAAGAAAGAAAACAAGGCAGAAAAGAAAGAGAAAGAAAGGGAAGAAGACAAGGACAATATAGAGAGGTTGTTCTCAATCATCTAGTAGTGTTTTCATATTAGGTTAGATCAAATCTACAGTAGACTCTTACTGTGATTACTTGGAGAGGTTTTAGATATCGTGGACAGTGACGTGATCCTTGTATCACAATTATTCTCTTGTGATTATTACTAGGGTTTAGGGCAAGAGATTGAGATTTGTATATTCATTATTCTCATAGTGGATTATCTCTAGTTTGCCCCGTGGTTTTTATCCTTCACATTGAAGGGGTTTTCCACGTATATCTTGGTGTTCTATTTGATTATGCTTCCATTTAATTTCGCTGCGTATTTTGGTCTTCTAGTATTTGTTCATATACAAAGGTTATTCCGTTTTATATCCTCGTCAGCTGTCACATGAACCATCCATTGAACCTTAGTTTATATGTCTAAGCTCTTCGTGCAGTGCAGTGGCTCAGCGTCATAATGACCATGTGAGTAGGGGAGACAATGTAACTCGAGGCCAACCTGCTGTCTCTTGTCTTCATGTTCTATCGTCTTATTGTCTTCTGCAAGCAAAGTTTTTAGACATGGAGCTCGTTGAGACTCAACATCCAGAGATCACTCTGGCTGCACATCTCTCCATTTCAGCTCCTCACCCGCAGAACTGGGAAGGATCTGTGGGGATTCTGATTACAGTCAAAATAGTGGTCAAGTGAGGACAACATGCAAGACTGTTGAACTCCATATTTCTACAACTTGTAATGGATCTAACCTGGTGGGAGATTGCCCTTCCAGAGTATTTATTTCACCCCTAAATGCTTTACATGCAGTTGGCATATGCTGCCGTTCCATTGATTCTTTAGGCTATCAAGTCAGAAAGAAAGCTTGCTTATTCTTTTTAACTGTTATTAAGAGAATCAAGAACTGCAAATAAACGACGACCAGTACGTGCATACTAACATGTTGTTAGAGAATGTCTAGCTGTAGATTCTACTTCAGATACTATAAATATCCACCAGGACGAGCCAAAGGAACCATCTCGATCTCGATCTCCATCTCTCTCTTTCTTTGAGAGGTTTGAGTTCCCTCATGGCTGCTAACAAGTCTGCTGTTCTTATGCTTATTATCCTTCTAGTGGCTCTCACTGCCGAGGGCAGATCGCTGAAGGAAGATGACAAGACGAGGACCAGAATGTGCTACAGATGCTTAACGCAAATTGACGCTAGCGGTGAAGGGAAGGTAGAGGGCACCATTGCACCCTCTGCGGAGAAGGGCAACAGCCCAGGGCTGTTGGTGGGCAGGGAAGATGTTCGACCAACGAACCCAGGTCACAGTCCCGGTGTTGGCCACTCTATCGGCAACAAGGGCGTGGACAAGAACGTGTGACCGAAACCTGATTCGTTTGCGATATCTGTACATAAGTTTTGTCATTTCTATTCTTCTTCTTCTTCTTCTTCTTCTTCTTCTTCTTCTTCTTCTTCTTCTTCTTCTAGGTTTGCCTTTTCTTTATCTGCATTGTGTTGTTTCTTCATCATGGCTATTTCATTCTATCTTTTCGTCGGTTGTTTGAAGAAAGAGCTTCAATGCTTGTGATTAATGGTCCTGTTTAAACTTCCCAGGTATTAGTTCTCATGCACTCTGTAAGCATGCATGGCAGCAGACTTGGGTGGTATTTCTCACGTACGTAAATCGATGCTGAATGCTTAAACTTGATGATGCTTATTCCAATCAGACATAACATAAAATGTAATGCTATTCAAGTGAATGGCATGATCAACACCAGTGGCCATGCCAGATCAAGCTGCACACATCTGCCATTCGAGTAATGTTGATGCAGAAAGCAAGACAGCTAATGACTGCAAAGCTAAGTTCTCTTTTCTTTTATGACAAGTATGCAGTTCCTGGACCTGAGGAACCAACACAGCTGACAGAAACCTTCTGTTTGATCTCACGTGGTTCCAAATTAATTTATGATTTGCGGTCTTCCCACTGCTTAGATTAATCTGCATTCTGTCTCAGTTTTGTTCTTTGGAATTTATAGGACGCCATCTTCTGCAAGACAAACTTGAGTTGGGGTTGGCGGTTGCCACGTGTTTCTACCTTCTCTTTTCTCGATGAGTGTTCATCTCCCCTCCCTCGAAGAGAAACTGTGCAATATAAACTATGTTCCCAAGTTGGCGTAGGCTCATAGTAACGTGCATTGGAACTTTATAGTGGCAACTGGTGGCTGTACTTTTATGGACTATTAGATTCGAGATTGTGCTGTATACCTTGAGATCCGTAATGGATAAACAAAGGATTCTATATGCTCCTAATGTTATATTATATGATCCTATTTAATTAGGTAAGATATATTATAGATATGATTGAATTCTTATTTGTCAATAGAAAAGAAGTTTCTATTAAAGTATGATTTCTTATGAGATAACCTTGATGGAAGAAACTCTCTTAATAATTTATCCTAGACTCTCTGCTCTTGTCTATAAATAGAAAGGATCTAGTTTTCCTTACAGATTTTTGTAGATTGATATTTCAGATCCGAAGATGAAGCGCTTATAGATTAGATAAGTTTATTTTTCTGAACAATAAGAAAGGTACGCATCGTAATATTGTCAGATCTAATTTATTTGATTTCAATCTTGACATAAAATTTTTTTCGCATTACAGATAGCATGATTATAGATTTTATACTAACACCTAAATTTTTAAGGTGCTTTATTGGATGCTGAAGCTCAGCCTTACGCTGTGTGAAACCTTTTGCCAGTTAACACTCTTTAGGGCAAGTGTTGCAAGGCTTAGAATACGTTATCAAGACAGTTCGCATTAGCACGGACCGCAGAAGACGCTAAGCATGGGTGCACGTTGTGCGTGAATCATGATCTGGATCTCTTGAGAGGAATATTAATTGTTCCTGCATGGGCGTGGGTTGGGTGTCTGCTATGGTAAATATGGTCCCATTTCCTGTGAAACGAGTTTGTAAGTGACACGGAAGATGATGGCATAATATCGTGTACTTGCCTTTCTTTTAATTTATCCCTTAGTATTGAGATATTAATCCAGGCTTGATGACGTCTTGAATTTTTCATGCATTTCAATATTAACTAAACTAGGGATCTATCTATATTAGCTTTATTACAAGTTAAAAAGTCACATTAAATCGAATGATGGGCTTATATCTCAATCATCTTACTTGTGTTGTGTTAGAATCGCTGGTCCACTGAACTAAGGAAGCAGCAGCAGCACAAGGGAGGGAGAAGAATAATAATCTCTTGTTCTTACTCTTTTGCTCATTGTTCTATATATTATAATCATGTGAATAAGTATTTCTCTAACAAATTAGTTGTAAACCCAACAGAGCCATCAGATTTCTTTAAGTAACACCAATTTAAGCTGGAATAGCCTTTTGTTCTTACAACATCCAGTTGTATAAGGATTACATACAATTTGCACAGAAAATATGGATTTCCTCTGTCAAAAGAAGTACAATAATAATACATTACTACAACCTATTCTGATATACAATTTACAACTGACATCTGTCAGTAAAAGGTTTCAGCTGTTCTTTTGCTGGCGGTACAACTTCTCCTCAACACACTAGGCTTAAGCTTAGATGGGGTAACCCAGCCGGTATCTCTACTCTTACCGCAGTCTGTTAGTTTCCTACACTGGTTAGTTGTGTCAGAAAACAAAATGGGAGAGCCTCCATCCTGCAAATCCCAAACCCTGTCATCCACAACACCATCTGCCTTATAGCTTGCAGCTTCAGAGGAATGATTCGAGTACAAAGAGGGGCTCAAGGAACCATCCACGTCATTCGATAATCTTAAACTGCCATTCCAACTCTGACGATCCAAGTCGCCGAATATGTACTCCGAGTACTCATCAGTGCTCGTAGAGTTCCTTGTGCTTTCGGTGCTGCAGGAAGCTTCGTCTGAGCAGCTGACGAGGGAAGAACTATCACTCGAAGAATCCGACTTGGGGACACAAAATATTCCATCGAGGAAATTATTAGGTTCGTAACTGAAATGGTAACCGGTTGTCCAGTTGGGTTCAGCTTGGTTTCTATGGTGGGCAGATGGTAAATCAGACATTGCAGTTACAGCATTCGAGCTCGCTTTCTCTCTGTCAGAACCAGAACAAAACACTTCCTTTGACCTGCTTCTCTTACTCACTATTTGGTCTGGGGACAAGGTGCTACTTATCAAGCTTGGGGGATGTGGTGAGCATCTGATGGGGAAAAAAAAGAGTTCAAGTTAGTAGCCTCGATTATGGCTAAAAATAATATATGGGAAGCAACATCACCTAACACTTACCTAGCATAAAGAAGCATATATGCATTTTTTGATAATACTGTTTCAAGATCCACTGGTTTTACCTGCATTTGTCATTAACATGGGTTTCAGTATTAAATTGTTGGAAATGTAAATGTCAGTTGTGTGACTTGGTTAATACTCAACTGAATTAACATGCGACAAAAGTTTATGGACGATTTCCTACAGCAAAAAAAAAAAAAAACACATGTCAAAAAAAGAATCATACCGTGCTGTCATCAGTCTTGTACCATTTTCCTTGTCTATTCTTGACGTAACACACATAGTGACCAGAAAAAGAAGCATTCATGACATCCAAGTGAACCACCACTGCATAAAGCTTGTACATTGGAGATTTGTCATTGGATCCATGCATGTAAGGTGCTAAATCAAGGTACTCTGGAAAACAAACTGCCTTGTTGAGTTTGCCAAATTTTCCAGACTGCAGGGCATAGTTAAAAACATGTCAAAACAAAATCAATTGGAGTAGCAAAGAATTGTTTCTATATTGAACAAATTAGTGACCAAATTTGTTCAGCTAAGAGTTACCTGAAAGCGTTTTAAGGCGATCGTAAGGATATTAGGAGCATCTACTATTGTCAACTTCTTTTTTGCACGCTCATATGATTTGCATCTGCCAGGGTGTCAAATGAGATACAAGTACCTCATGGCAAAATAGGAATAGTCTACAATAATAAATGTGCAGAGAAGATAGGACAATATGTAGCAAAAGAGCATATGAACATTTGTAAATAGGTTTGAGCACATGCACTGCATATGATGCACACAAACACAAAAAGATGAAATGGCTTTGGAAAAAATTGTTGAGTTAGCTATCCTATGCAATGAACTTTTGCCCAGTGATTTGCCCATTAAAATATTTTCAATAATGATGCCTGCAGCGCAAGGAGATTATCAAAATTGTCAATATCATCTTTGCTTCAAAATGTAAAAGATACAAGAGGGCTAGGGGTTTGTGACTATCGGGAACCAACATCTTCCACATTATACATACCAGACAAAAAGGGAAAAAATAAATTAGTGCAACAAACACACACTAGGACTCCACTAAAGACATATTTACCAATAACATACGAAATCAAAACTGTAGATACACATGATATGGATCTAGTTGGTAAGAAGTATCTTGATGTCCTCAAGTTTTTACATAATAAGACTGTAGAAAATAAAACTGCAAACTTCAGTTAAGATATGAGGCAGGATTCATTTTGAAGAAGAAACTCCCATGAAATCAATTCAGGTCTAGAGTAGAACTCTTGGTATATCTTGAAATTCATAATGGAAATACTGTTGGCCTTTGGAATACATACTGATTTATGCACCGATAAGGTCCATAACACTTTCTCAAAGATCTACAACTTTTCTTTTGATAACATCAGATAATTAGTTCTTGTTCTAGTTAAATTTTTCCGTCCAAAGGTTTTGGTTTCATGTATATAAAAATGTGCAAGTTCAAAATCTTCCATAAGATAAATAACTTGATGAAATTTATTCCAAAATTATTGTGCGAGCCTATAATGCAGTTTACCTGCTCTTCATTTGTCAGTTTTTGGCTAAATATTTGCTAGTCTTTTGCATACAGATGATATGAGACTGAGACTTAAACAGACATAACCAATTAAAAGGTTAATTAGTCATCCCTTCAAAGATAACCAATCTTACGCAGTGAAACTGCTTGCCATGTAAGCATCTCATGTTAATCAGACCTGCGAACTAACCTTACGAAATAAGAGAAGGGATGGCCACCTACAGATATTTTAGGCACTGACAAGTTTCTTGGGAGCATAGCATCCCTCTCTAGCTTCACTCTCTTTACTATCATATTTATAATTCATTAAGGGTTATAAATAGTATCTGCAGATGATTGAGGACTATTTTAGCGCTCTAATCCCTCTCTAGCTTCTCTCTGGTTTTCTTATTTTGTTTCATAAGTCTGCAAAATCCAACATCAGTTGTCATTTGTTGCCTAAATATTAAAGATACTAAGAGGATTTGCATTATCCAAACTTAATACCAATTTATGTGCATAATTCTCTAAACAGAAACCTTTATCTTTTTAAGTTCCTTTTATCTAAAATGTCATCGTGGTTTTAATTCTGACTTATATCTTCACTAGTACCATAGTTATCCATGGAAAGCTCATGTTTTTAGATAGCCACCAACCACCCAAAGGTGGCAATCGCATTCATGGAACATGAGGTCTTGTAAAAGTAAATCAAAATTTCATCATTTCTGCAGTTCATAATATCAATGCCTCTGGCAGATGGTAATAGCCACATTCTTTTACTTTGTAAAGTCAAGAATGCTTTGGAATGCTAAATTGTATGGCAAAATAGTGCCAAATAATTTATCAGAATGTTAATGTTTCCCTAAAGCCATATGACACCTTGAATCATCAAGGAACTGCATTATAGAAGAAAAACATGGTACAGGAGAAAATACTTCAAATCCTTGACTAAGATGGAAAAGAAACTAACACCTTAAAATTTTTATATCAGTAATTTGGGTTTATTGACAAATTTGCTATTGACAGGTAAACATGAATCAGACAATCCATCATTTTTCCAGAAGATGGGACAATAAAAGTTCAACATAGTCTATCTGTTTGTGCACTAGAGGTTGAATCATCTAATGCTTCGACATGAATCATTAAAATAATAAGGGCTTCAATGACTAACAAGCATACCATCTTGCTGCCATTGAAAATGGTTCTGAAGACTCACCTAAGGCAATGGTATTTGTTCTCTCCATCCAAAATCTCAGTAGTTGTAAATCGTCGCAGTGCTTCTTCAAGGGTTCCAACGTGCCCTTCTATTTCTACCGTAAGATCCATCAGACGCTCATATCTCTCAGATCTGCTGTGGCACTTCATACATTTTATCTAAATTTTCCAAGAATTTTGAGTTAGCATTAACCATTTTCAGAACAATGACTCAAAATAGTTTATCGCCAAAAGATAATAAAATAATTTTAAAAAAATCAATTAAACGACAAAAAGCAAAACCTTTGACTGAAGATAACCAGCAAAGGTCAGTTGTATAAGAGTAGTTTCTTCAGCCCAATAATGATCAACTGCATGAGCCCCAGCTTCCTTGAGGCAAACAGATTGCATTGCATCAATGGCATATCTGTCAAAGAAAAACGAAAATCAAATGCCTTTGAAAGTGAATAGTCAATTATTTCCACCATCAGCACATAAATCTTACAGACTTGATCAGTCAACAATGCACCAATCAATTATTACATCCTTAAACACAACCTATGAGGATCCTAAACTTTCTAGATTGGAGTAACTTGGTAAGTCTCTTGATGCATCAGATAATCTACCATGCCAAACCTTTTCAATGTGACAAACAGAGAACTTGTTGAAGTCCATACATGCAAAAGTATCTTCATTTGAATTCCATCATCTAGCTATTTAGAGCACCATACATGCAAAAAAATACTAACAAATTCCACATATTAGGTTTTTAGTCAATATGAGCAATGTTCATGATACCTACATACACAATACTAGAATCATTGACCAAAACTCGGGAAAAGAGAGGTCATCCAGCAAAGGCACACGTAAGCAAGGTATACAGTTTCGAATAATACCACCCGGTACGAGCGGTACGTATCGATCCGACAAGAAACCGGTACGTGTACCGCTCGCTACCCATCGATATTTTTTATTTAAAATTAATATATATATATATATATATATATATATATATATATAAAGGCAACGTCGAACATTTTTTTAAAATTATTTATATATAATATATATAAATATATAAATAAATAGATATATAAATAAAAGATTATATATATATATAAAGAGAGAGAGAGAGAGGCAACGTCGCTCATTGTTTTTAAAATATATATATATAAATAAAAGATTATATATATATAGAGGCGACGTAGCCTCGTGTGGGGGAGAAGGGAGGCGACGTCGCGAAATTTTTTTTTACTTTTATATATACATATATATATACCGAACGGTATACCGCTCGGTATAAAGTATCATACCGTACCGAGAGAAGGCCGAAACTCCAGTACAGTATGATATTTCAATTCTTGCACGTAAGCATGCTGTGTTGGGCAATAAATTCATAAACAAAGTCAATAGACAAACTTGAACAAGCAAAGATGTACACTATCTAATATCAAAGGTTGTTTAGTTAGTATACGAGAATGTGATGATTGTCTCAGCTGCTCACATGGCCAGAATAGTGGATCTTGTACTTGATAATAGTATTCAGTAGCAAGCACTCCATACAGCTAGTACAATTTCTTTTTTTCTCTAAATGAAGCTGCCTTTTACGCAGTTATATCCTGATAAAAAACACCAAGTGTTGTGACTACTGGTTAGCCACTTGTTGAAAATTATCATAAGAGCAGGATTTATAAACAACCCCCAAACAGACAAAAGTACTTTCAATGGATGAATGATAGATATTACATGCTATCTAACTATAGTTATAAGAGCATTTTTCATCAGACTGAGAGACATGTTCTCCAGCTCCATGATCCTGAAACTTAACATTACCAAACTCCATATAAGTACTACAACAAACTAATGGGACCTGCTTAGACACAACCTGTTATGAAACTTTACTAATAAAATTGCTCTAGAACTCAGATGCGCCAACAAATCTCAGTCAAGCATAGACATGGGCTAGGTATTCATCTAACTTTAATTGTACAACTACAAAAAGCAATGAAGCTACTATCTTAGCAAAGGCATCTTATAAGATTGTCTAATTAGAATTCATTTCACATCACTATATAATACTTGTATCACCTTAAAAACTCATGGGCATCTTCTTCTCTCCCATGACCAAGATGACTTCCAATTTCATGCATGTGGGAAAGTATGCCAGCAGATGATAAGGGGGATTCTCCTAGTTTTGCCTTCATAAGGAGATTTTCAAGTTCACATGTGAAACACCATTCTCTCTTTGGACCTGTTATGAAAAGTTTTGAAACACAAATAAGAGACACATTCTTTTAATTGACAAAAGCAAAGAGAATGGGAATGTTCAGTGGAGGAAACATGCATGTTTTTGAATGAAGCCCTTGAAGAAGATAAGCAGTCAGCGGCGGAGTAAATGCCAAACACTGGAGCACAGCATTTGCATAACAGCTGCAGAAAAAAAAATAAAAACATGCATATTAATGAAAGGTTCCTCAGAGACGGCAGTAACAATCTGCAACAACTTGATTGGCTTCATATTTTCATTAGTGTTTTCAAAAAGAATTCATGTTTCAGCATTATTCTCAACAGTAAATTTGGTGGAATGAATTTTTAGTTCACCAAAATAGAGTAAAACTCATGGCATGGCATAGAAGTTCCAATGCTATGTAGTTTGTAATGACAACAAATCATATGACCAACAGTAAACATAAACTACGTATATTTATATTATGGGAAAAAAAGTATATTTAAGTGGAAACCTAAAAGCACAAAGCTTGACCAGATGCTTAAAAAGAATGTAAGAGGGAAAAAAAAGGTCATCAAACTCAAAGAGTAATAGCAATGAAATTCATCAAAAACTGCCTGTATAATGTGCAAGCAAATGAAATTAATGACCAATAGTTGATAATGAGAATTTCATGCTTATGACATAAGAAATATGATTGTTAACTAGTATGGAAAATAAATACAGAGAAAAATCAAGAGAACCATATTGGCCAAGGTTATCTCATGCAAAGATCGCACAAGTATTGTAAAATTCATAAGACACATAGCTTCGAGCTTATGAACTGAATGGAAAATTTTCAGGTATCAAGGTGCATTCTAACAAATACTTTACCTATTGTGGCAGTTTATTAAACCACTAGGACGTAACACCACTTTGTCAAAGTTGTAAAGTTTGACAAAGTAATCATATGGAAAGAGCATCTGAAAAAGCAGGAGGAGCCATGTATTAACAATACCCAATGAGGAAAAAGTGATGGTATAACTTGGGAGTATCAAAATAAGAAGCTAAATAATTCAAACCTTAATTTTTTTGGAAAAATCATATCCAGAACTAGACCTATGTTGCCTTGAGACTTTTGAAAGCTTTAGCTGCTGAACAACTCTTTGTACAGGTGTTTTTATGTCACTGGAATGGGAACCTGCATTTTGGTACAATTTCATGGGAGCTTTAGGAGCATTCTCTACTTTTTTAGAGGCATCATTTGACATAGAATTCCCCACAAGAGATACTTGATCAGCAATAGCAGATGACAAAGACATCAGACTTTTAGACTGCACTAGCTGTACACCATAACTTCTTAAACTATCAAGACCCTCCGATTCAGTGATAGAAGCTGATGAGCTTGTGCGATCAATTGCTCCCAACATAGAAGTTCTTGAAGAAAGTATTTCATTTCTAGACTTAGTTTGAGAGCGTATAGTCTCATCAGAAAGGTTGGAGGACTGCAACTGGGGTGTGACATCTGAGTGATTGTGATGGATTTCTTGGTAAACTTCAAATTCTGTCGATTCAACAGTCCTATTGCTTTGAGACACACTGGGTCCAAAAGTTCCATTCTCACGTTGACCACCATCTTTAGAGGATTTAATATTTGAACAACTTTCAGAACCAATGAGGTTTGAGCCACGACTACACTCGACCTCTCCAGATGCAAAGGAGGATGTTCTCTGATCAACTTTTGTACTTAATTTCTTAGCAGAAACATCAGAAGAAGAATGTTCTCTGATTCCAGTTTTGTGGAGTAAAGTAGGGTGAGCTGTAGAAGAAGAGTCAACAAATGATCCAACAGGGACAGCGAACATTGAGCAACTTGAGGATGAAGAGTTAGAGGAAGAATCAGAAGTGCTTTCTGTTCCTGATGAGTCCATAAATTCATCATCACTAAAAGCTTCAGATGAATAGCTTGATTCAGATGATAGTTTCTTGGAGAATGACATGACAGCCTCCTGTGAAGTTCCTCCAGTACGCAGACTGCCATTGCATATTTTGGATCTTTCAGCTGGTAGCTCCTTCGGTCTTGTAACACCATCTAGACCATCATAATGATCATCAACCGAAGGAGAACAACAAACGTTCTTGTGTCCTTGTCTCCAATGGATTATCTGGCATGTCCTTGAGCTGCAAGTTCCATGCAGAAACAGGTAAATGCTGAGTACTGAATGAGTTAAATCAGAAGTTAGATGCAGCACATAACAGCTATAACCATGTGAATATATGCTTTAAAATGATGGAAATGAAATACTCATCAATAGTACAAGTACAACAATAAATACCATAAGAAATATCTTTAAAAGGCCAAACAATAAACTTTCCAGATGATCACGTATAGTTTAACAAAAATTCAGTATCTGCATGATCTAAATAGTACTCCCTGTGAAATAAGGAAACATGTAATTGAGTCCTTATTTCCTTACCAACTTATTTCAGCATATTTTCTGTACTTCCTCTTCTATAATAATCATGGTAATAGGCAGATAAATATTAATGCAAAAAAAGAAAATGCTCTATTCATAGTTGCACAGCACACATTTTGGACCTGTCACCCTAACAAATCGGCAAACATACCACATCTGATGGAACACAGTTTGCCTCATTGTGTGCCTTGTGCACCTAACTCAGCGAGAGATACCCGCACATGGAGAATCAATAAAAATCCAAGGAACAAAAGGACTACTGGATGTGGCGAGCCATTGCAAAAGGATCATCACGCTGTCACGGACAAAATTGTAAATAAGGTGTTCGATGTAATGCTTATGTATGTTCGTGTCTTTCGATTTTATTTATGCTTTACACAGCATATAAAGGGTTGGCAGTAGGTTTAACAGCCCCATTTTATTTGGTTTTGGTGGTCATCTTAGGCTTGCAAATAAAGGTTGTATCTTGTGGGGATTTCGGTCTGTAGTGGACCATTTTGGACCCTTTGTTGTGCGACCGTTCAGAGCTTGTAAAGTATGTTTGTAATTTGCATTGGCTATGAAGTGTTTACTGATATGATTTCAAGTGGATCCCAAGTGAGACGTTTTCTCTAACCCGTTTTCTCTTTTATAGGTCCAAGGGACCATAGGAGGTTTCGGGGAGGCTGACCTTTGCAGATGGACATGCAAGGGTGCTGCACGGCTTATGCAAAACCAGCTAAGTGTGTGACATATGGTATCAAAGCGGGACAAGCACTCATAGAAACATTTGGCATGCAAACATGGGGGACCTAGCAAGGCTATGTTGAGGGCAGCCAACACGCGCAACCATTTGGGGGAAACGGGCATGAAGATATAGGGAAAAGGAGTCGCTCAAAGGATCGGACATCTGAGATTGGCATTTAGAGGAATGGCCAACCCTTCGCGCATGAGGCACCACGAGGACAAACAAGCTAAGAAGAATGTGTAGCGCACAAAGGTTGGGATGGCTGAGTTAGAGCTACGGCTCGACGTTGGCAACCATACTTGATGGTGCTCAAGGCAAGCGAGGCGCTTGGTAAAGGACGAGACCATGCAAGGTGAAATAGGTTGTTCAGCGACCGAAAGAGTTGTGCAAAGCTCACAGAGGTGAGGGGAATTTCTAACTCGAAGAATTCGGTACTCATGCAAGGGCTTGTATGCGGATGATGGAATGTTCGTGGTCATCCCAAGGCGACCGAAACTCGGCGCCGTGTAACATTGAAACTTTCTCTTCGACATGAGAATGATACATTCATAAGATGTTGAAGTGTGCAGCAAGTTCAACATGTTGCTAGTCCTTGAGGGGTGCAGCAAGGGCTGTATCGGCGAGGAGTCTCAATCTAGCAAGTGCATTTATGGGGGCAGAACAATGCATAGTTTGTTCAGCAATACGGAATAGTCCAAGGAGATGGTGGTTTCTGAAACTTTCAAAGGGAAGGATGTGAAAAGAGAAGTTGCTCCAACGGGACAAATACCTTGGAGGGATAAGTCCCGATTCTCCGGAAGGAGAATCATGTGCAACGGACCGCACATGTTGAGGAAGAGTACCTCAAGACAACAACCCCACAAAGCTCAACGGACCGAGCGAGTGGCGATGAGTCGTCACATGATCTCGCATGAGATAATGCATTGGGGGATGCACTGCGAGATCAAGTAGGGGAGCGACCTAAGACAACACAAAATGAAAGCACACTTGAAGCCGATATAGAGATCGGACTCAATGGAGGGTTGACCCGTGGAACGGTGGGCGCAAGGACCACCATTAACTCAATGTAATCGAGGAGCGGAGCAACTTGAGTGTAACTTGGCAAAGTACCCAAGTCACATGAAAGGAGTCGACATAGAAGATAAAACATGGAGCAGAGGCACGAAGTTTTCCTTGGACAGAAGTCAAGGACATGAACTCTTGCACATGCACCTTATTTCGAAGAAGCATTTGACGGAAGAACTAAGGCGACTCAACTTGCGAAGGCGAAGTTGGGTTCAGAAGGCCTTGGCACAGGGCAAGAGGACGCGAAGGCGAGTACTCTCGAAGAATATATCACAGTGCTGCCATTCAAGTTGTCATGAACAAAGAGGTACGTAACGGAGATTGTGCTGGTAGGGGCAGAGGCCCAGGATCCAAACAATGGTGCACCAATTTCAGCGAAGTCGATGGACTTCGGGAGCTACTAGGTGACGGACTATCCTAGAGATGTGCTTCGTTTGGGTGTGACCCGAGAGCAGGTGGACGAATGTCGATTGCCAAAGGAGCGAACACAATCGAAGGTAGAAGAGGCCCTATGATGTGTTGGCAAAGGCCACACATGAAGGGATCACAATCCGAGTTCATCCCACAAGGATCAGAATGCAATGAAGATGTCACCAGGAGGCGTCATGGTGCAGCGGATCGTGGTGAAACAGTTCGTGGCAATGCGATACACACGAATCTAATCCCGCGAGAGACTAGATCATACAAAGGTATGATCGGGAGCTACTGGGATCTCCACTTTAGTGAACAACACAACGACAAGAAAGGTTATAGATTCAAGGAGTGAATGTCTTGGTACCGTAGAGGTGAGTCTTCTATACGTGCATCGAATTTTGCATCAGATAAAAGCCTTGGTCATCAGCATATAGGGACTATGTACCACCGAGGGAGTATACCGAATGCAAGTAATAGTGAGTCCCATGGGAGGGACTTGATCATGCAGAGGTATGATCAAAGCGGCTGAAGAGTTGGACTGCTCCATAGCTCATACTCGCTTAGGGGAGCCCGGCAAGTCAGAGGACAAGGTTGAGTAAGCGAACATTGCTACCAAGTAAGCTAAGAAGAACAGAATCGGTGCGAACCCTACAACATGATGACAGAGGTCATGGATGGGAGTTACAGTCTATCTTTCCATCAATCAAGGGGAACTGCTTGGAGAACACAGAGGTGTTGAAGCAGGGATCGAAAGGGGCGAGAAAGCGACAACGAGTCCAAAGGGGCTTAGCTACCCAAAACCAAGAATCGGTTAGAATGAAGGTGGACTCGGAGGAGTGTCATAGAGGCAGATCTACCGATCGCGAAGAAAGGGATGCAAATGCGAGGTGACGGATAGTAGGGTCATGGGCATGGCAGTACCATGATACCGCAAAGGCGGGACTTTCGTGAAGTCATCGATCCCTTACTCTCATGGAGGGAGAGCGCTTGGTCGTGAAAGGGGTCGAGAAGGTGGAGAATGCGGAGGCAAACTCCAAGTACCAAGACAAGGCTGAAGGGTAGAGGCCAGATAACTTCATAAGACCGGTGTCAACGAACTTCTCATCAAGATAGCCGAAAGTGGAGGACTTCAAATCAATGCAATAGTGCACGACCAAGGAACGAAGCATGCAGTACGCGGTGTTGAACTTTTGTTACTCAGTGAAGTAGGCGACAGAGATGATGGAGAAGACGGTACAATCCCAGAGGCGACCAAAACTATTAGAGACTTACTCCAAGTTAGGGTGAAAACTTCTTGCATTCCAGAAGTTCGATGGCATTGAGAAGGTGAATCACAGTAGCTAACTTAACACAAGGAGTGCAAACACTTCAAGTGCTTTAGAAGTGTGAGCAAAGAGCAGACGAAGGCTAATAACCAGCTCGATGCATGGAGTACAACCCTCGAGGAGGCAGGCGAAGTCAAGTAACCTTTGTCTTCTCAACTCTTAAGAGAATGGACGAAACCAAGTACCTCAATTCTCTTATATATCCAACAGAGGAGCTCTGCACATGTTCAAAGACTCTTCGAAGAAACCAAATGGAATACAATAATTGTCAAATCCTCACCAATGGTGATCAGTGCTACTGAGAGTAGATTATCCGCTTCATTTCCCAACATAATGTCAAACAAAAGCGGAAGTGATACAAACATATTTGGAAGTGACAATTAAGTGAAAGAATAGTCGATAGGCAAATTTTGTGGAGGAATGACCCAAAAACTTCAAATGTTTGCGAGACGATGCTCGTTAAAACTCCAACAGGCATCCACCCAGTTCAAGCGGCATAAGGCATTTGAGAGATTGATGCATACTAAGGATGATCTTTTTCTTCGTCTGAAGGATCCGCAGGAATCAACAGTGATCAAAACAACTCAGCCAACCCCACACTAAAGTCAGAGTCATTGGAGAGTTGAGGCAACATGACGGATTAAAAGTTCGACCACTCAACAACAACAACGGAGAGCAGCTGAGAGTTAATAAGCGTATTACAATTGGACCAGAAGATTAAAGATTCAGGCGAGGAGTTGCAACGTCAGCAAGGGCTTCAACGAGGATGTCGAAGGAATAAGTGGGGGAGAATGTCACGGATAAAATTGTAAACGGGGTGTTCGATATAATGCTTATGTATGTTCGTATCTTTCGGTTTTGTTTATGCTTTGCACAACATATAAAGGGCTGGCAGTAGGCTTAGCAGTCTCATTTTCTTTGGTTTTGGTGGCTTTCCTAGGCTTGCAAACAAAGGTTGTGTCATGTGGGCACTTGTAGATATTTCGATTTATAGTGGACCATTTTAGACCCTTTGTTGTGCGATCGTTCAGAGCTTATAAAATTTGTTTGTAATTTGCATTGACTATGAAGTATTTACTGAAATGATTGCTTGTGGATCCCGAGTAAGATGCTTTCTCTAACCCGTTTTCTCTTTTGTAGGTCCTAAAGGACAATAAGAGGTTTCGGGGAGATTGACCTTTGCGAACGGACACGCAAGAATGCTGCACGACTTATGCAAAACCAACTAAGTGCGTGACAACGCGGGCAGAGTTTCTGGAAGTACACCTTCATGATAACAAGTTCCTAGCAATGAATTTGCACACGTCCAATGTCCTGGCTTATGGAGTATCCAGGAAGAAGACACAAGTAATGTGTGGAATTTGCAAAAGAAAGTGGTTGAAGTGTATCTTCTTTTACATATTAAAAACAATCATTTTCTCCCCTCCTATTTCTATCCATCAGCGCCACAATAAATAGGGTTTAGACTAGTACGTTTCTTGTGTTATCGATGAGGAAACGATCCACATAAAAGACGATCAATTCCCATATCTTCTAACCTCAATTACCAGAAGAAATCAGAGTAACAATTAATCACAGTGCAATCTACTTCCAATTTAAACAGTTGCAACACTTCATTTCTCTAGCGACTAATTACATTTCTATAGGGTCAAAAATTCAAATTCATGCATTAAGATTACATGAGATCCACAGGCCATATAGCTCAAGACCGAAATCAGAACCCTAATTCTACCCGATTCCCCAGAATCAAACATCAAAGGAGGTAGAATTCATAAAAAATTCTACAAGATGCCGACAATTTACAGAAGTCGTAAAGTCGAAGACCACATACCAGTATCTCACGGCTTTGCACCGGGAGCACCTCGTGGTAGTAGGGCTGCGGCACACGGCACACACCGCCATCTTGGGCCCACCACCGCCTACGACTGGGAGGGGACTCCGGCATCCGAGCCACAAGGCCTCCTCCGCCCGCGCGGCCTCCTCCGCCGCGAGGAGCGCGAGACGCATGACCTCTGCCCGCCTCGCCGCAGCCCGCCTCCACCTCCGCCGGGCCACCAGCGCGAGGAGCGGGCCGAGGACAAGCGCCACCAGGGCAAACCCTAGGGGGGGCATCCTGCCCCCACACCACCGCCCGTCGTCCGGCGCTCCCCCGCCGGCGCGCGCATAGATTCCCGGTGCGGTCACAGGGGATCGTCCCCAATCCTTCCTCTCACACGGTGCTCCCGATTCGACGCCGCCTCCTTGCGATGCTGACGCCAACTACGAGATCAAAATGCACGGTCGCTCGCGCGCACTCGATCGGTCGCTCGCTCGCTCGAGGCCGTGACCGGACCGCCCGACTCCTCCTCCTTCACACGCTGCTCCCAATCCGACGCCGCCCCTACGCGTTGATGACGCCGATGATGAGATGACGATGGTCGCTGGTTACTTGGCGGCCGCAGAGGAAGAAGCCAACGAGTGAAGCCACCAGTCCAATATACAAAGTAAAGTTGTGACGACAAACAGTGGTACAATAATAGTTTCGGAAAGAAGGGGGTGATGATGGAAAGCCGGTCGGTCAGTATGCGATCGAGTAAACTTGATGATCGGGTAACATCGCTTGGAATCTTTGGTACTGTACAGAGGGTCAAGCTTTGATATGGTAGATGACATGATGTTTCGTGGAAGAGACAAAACAAAAGATCATAAATGTTAGTATTCCAAAGGCTATTTTTCGTACCAGTCCTCCTTTTTCAATTGAAGATAATTATATCTTCTAATAAATGAAGAAAAAAAAATTGATTTAATTAACTATATAGACCTTTTTATGAAATAAATATAATAATATCAAATTATTAAACTAATAAATAATAATATCATATTATGAATAAATAATGAGTTATAGTATTAACAACATCATCACAGACTTAGTTAGAATTATGTACATTATATATTATATGACAGCAAAGTGAAATCAGCTCACAAATGTTCGCTTGGACTTTAGCTTTGTGCTAGCAAAGAATGATGGATATAAAGAAAAAAATAATTAGAAAAATATATATATATATATATAGGTAAAATATCATAATTATTTTTCAACGATGGTAAGATATTTTCAAAAAATACATCAGTCTAATAATTATCTAGTATTTTCATCAAATAGTAAAGACCTCCGAGTTGACACTATGTTGAGTATTCCGAATACTCGGTCGTCGTTGCCCGAGACGCTATTATTGAGACTTGAAATTGGTTGGATCAAATAATTGACGGGGTGATTAGATGAAAGAGAGCAATGTTTTTATCTTTTGCATGCTTGTCACCGTCATGTTTTTGCATGTTTTTAGTGTTGACTTCATGCTTCGGTTAGATCTCAATAGGAAATTTATGTTCAAACCCAACCACTCTAGCGTAGCAAAGATTTGGAACCCCATTTGATGAATTTGGCATATGCATTTTAGAGATCAACACCGGGTTTGAGTACTCAACAATAACCACACACACCACACCCATTGCATTGAGAAATCATGCAAATGCTCATGCTCTTAAATTATCTTATACATTTGATTTAAGTTAAACTCAACATTTTAAATCCTTTCCTATAATGGATATAGAGAAATTAAATAAAATTATCATAAATTTCTTTCTGGAGTTTATGAAAGCATCTATAATAGGATTTGAGTTAACTCAGCTTGGACTACTATTGGTCGATTTTATACAATAACGTAGACCAAAAGTATTAGAGCACATGTTGATTTTCTAGTTTGTACTCTTATTGGATATGTGAATTTGTATTT
The DNA here is from genome assembly GCF_036884655.1 of Musa acuminata AAA Group. NCBI lineage: Eukaryota > Viridiplantae > Streptophyta > Magnoliopsida > Zingiberales > Musaceae > Musa > Musa acuminata. Next base: position 21,405,945 of record NC_088331.1, read on the forward strand.
TGACATTAAGGCTTTCTCCTTTCAACAAATATGATTAGGTAAATCTACGATGATAAATAAGTTGTGATTTTTTAGTTGGGTCTAATCACCTTGGTATTATAGTGCACTTATAATTAGACATCTTACAGGGATACAAACAAGCAAATAACTAATTTATCATATTGAAGCATGAAATATTAGCACTAAATATAAATATGAATAGGTGTATCATATGAATTAGGCCAATACTAACTAATCCCTTAACTGTCATAATAACTTATTTAGATGGAGGAGGAGTACACAAACAAAATGGAACTTTTTCAAAAGATACAAGTACTCTAAAAAAAAAAACTTAATTATTATTATTTTTTTGCCAAGACATGCAATCAAGATACAAAATGAAAAAGAAAATGTTTAATAAATAAAATATTCCCAAAATTTTACACAGCAAAACATTAGGCTATATTGAGTTTTGTTTTTTCCCTAAGAATCTTGTAAATTTGTGAGAAATATGTAATTAATATGTAATAGGCTCTGGCCAATTACAAATAGTTGACTCTTATGATTCTGCATTTGATGTGTACAATCTCGTACCCGGGAGATCGTATTGAATGTGTAAGACATGGATTTTCTAGTGTCAAGAATCGATAATATTCTTCCATTAATTGTTTATATATATTGATTCTCACGCGATATTATGTTTTCTAATACTTTCATATATTGAATTATGCAGTTGAAGAATAAATTCTTTTTGAGGTTAAATATAGGTTCAATTATCTTGATTCTATTGTAGGTGGTTACACGTAGTTGACATGTCATCATTTTAAAGCTAATTCGATTCTTGATAAATTATAAATCATTGTTATATCATTTGCCCCTCATTATGATTTGAGATAAGGGTTTGTCTCAAAAACATAATGCCAGAACACTTGGCACCTTAATGCTTATATGTTTGTTGGATTGATTGAGCTGGAGCCAATCTCGTAGATGGTCTATTGTAAGTTAAACGTAGTCTAATGAATTGACCGCAGACTAGCCCAAGTTGACTTGATATAGTCGGTTCTGACATAGGCCAGTAAGACTAGGTGTTCGTTGACCCGACATGGGTCGTGTGCAGTCTAAGAGATCAAGATGACTGACTAGTGGATGTTGCTGGACGTGGACTCATCATAGATTTATTTGACTATTAATATCAAAGCCTCGATAGTTGGGTGGTACAGAGTTCCTCCTCCTCTTTTAAGGAAAGAAAAATAAAAAATTCTTTGGTTTTAAGATCAAGTTGAGCTTCACCTGCTACTAAGTGACAGTTACCGACTTGATTATAGTCAACTCACGACTTATTTAAAGATAATATCAACTTAAGCAAGAAAAACCAACTTGAGGATGGATCGCTTTGATGATTCGATGGTTTAAATGATGTGGCTGACTCGAGGGCATGATCATCATGAGAAAGCGATGAACTTGAATGTACGATTGATTGTCTTTGCAATACGATCCATATGACATGATGGTGTGATTATGTCGTGTAAGAAATCTTTGATATCAAAATATATTTTTAAATCATTATAACAACGAATTACTCGTCAATAGCTTGTAGCAAGTTTCGAACATTTTTGTCAATAGCTTGTAACAGACTTCATTGTATTTCCATGATTTTTTTATTTTTTTTAATTTTTTTTATATGAAGATCAAATATGATTGCCAAATTAAGTTATTTGCCATCCATCGTATTTTGAGTGCAATATATATCTCGTGCATGAGATGAGATATAACCCTAGGTACATATTATTACCCTTCGAGATGACAAAAGTTTGAATTCAAAGACGTCATTCATCTTTTTTTATGTCACTACTTAAGTATTATTCTTTTTCTCCAACATGAGATGCTCGGTCAACGTACGCAGCAGAGAAAAGTTGTTAGACGGTTTCGCTTTATTCGAAAGAAGAGAAACTAACAAGGCGGCTTGGGGTGATTGATAAAGGCATAAGAAGTCATATAAAAATGGTGTGGATCCCTTTATTCAAATATTACGAATCGAAATCGCAGTTCGGATCCAAATCACAGACCCCATCGTGTTTCGTGATCCAGCAGGGGAAGTCGAGGCGCGAAACAGGAGCTCTAGGGTTCGAGGGGAGGAGGCGAAGGTGAGACCTTAAGGGTGTCTTTGATGTGTTGGATCGTCTGCTTTCGTAACCTCACTTCGATTATGTTTCGTTTCGCAAGATCGCTTAGTTCTGCCATCTCTTTGATCTGATCTCTAGATGCAGTCTTTCGGTTTAGAATATATGATGTTTTCATCTGCGTAAGATCTAAGCTTTTATGTACGTTCCATCTCTGGTCTGGTTTATCCATTCTCTTAGCTCTCTCCCTTCTCTTGTTCTTCATCTCTGCTTGCCTCAAGTAAACCGTGGGTTTCTGCCTCTCGTACCTAAGATTTCGCTTGTGATTTGATAATCTAGCCACGAATCCCATGGAATCAGGCCACCCCTGCGGATCCCGGTCCAGATGAGCTGGATCGGATCTGGCAAAACAAGTCTCGCTTGTCTGCACTCGTTACCAAGTTTTGCTAAATGCTCCATGATTAGTGGCCAGATACTTCGTTCAAGCATCCTCAAGTCTATGGTAATTAACGTGAATTCCATAGGTCCGCCATATGTTTCTGGGATCTCATGGATACTTTCTGCAGTTTTTTCCCCTTGCGAATTTTAACCATTTTATATAGATATTTTTGTACTAGCATTTCTTCTCATCTCTTGTTTTACATAGATAATTCTAGATAATACATATACTTCAGATTGCCGTACCCGTATTGTGTAATATTTATATCCGGTGACGGTATCTCCGCGGCTGTTTATCCATGTGAGCATTTTACTATGTTTGTCAACCTATCCAAGGAATCTACAAGCCGCAAACCATGAAGAGCTTTTAGTAATGCTAGTGAAAGAGCATCATGAAAGTGAAAGAAGACGATAAGTACGGATAGCAAGATTGTGCCCTCGAATAGGGAACACACTCAAATTTTTAGTAAACATTGTTGCTTAAAGCTGCGTATTCCTGTTGATCAGTGTAACTAGAAGATAAATTTTGAGTAGTCAAAGCCAAATATCTTCTCTTCGACTATTTTATGCTTATCTTGCCTTGTTGCATGTATTGTGTTCAAATTTAGCAAGTCAAGCGAATGAATAGGTGATTGACATGAAGGAACCGAAGAAGTCATTCTAAACATCAGGAACATCTTACCTCTAGGAGCAATTAGACCTCTGGGCATGAATTGAACTGTGTCACCGGGAAGTCTGCACTAGGTTCATTTGTACCTTGCTTTTTCCAAAAACCTAAAGAATGGTAGTTTGAATATAAATTGTGCTGTGGAAGGGTAGAAAGGTACCAAAAAATTCATAGGAAGAGATGCCTTGATACTTGGCCATTCATCAATATCTCTTTTGTGTTCACGACAAATTCTGATGCCTGCCTGTCAATGATCTAAGTTGAAACACTCTGATTATTAAACTTGTTTTCAGTAAACCTATTAAAGATGATGTTTACTAGATTTCAGCGGAGAATGGAAGAACTTGTGATCAGATCCAAATGGAAATTCGGTTGGTTGATTGGTCTGATTTTTATCCGACAACAATAGGATTTTCTGCTACCGTAACTAGAAGAATTAGACATCACAAAGCTTTTTCATTGAGAAGCATCTAAAAGTAGATAATGCGAACCCAGGGGAAGATGAAAAAGAAAAATATGAAAGGTGTCCCAGTAAGAGGTTGCTAATGCAGCTAATGATATTTCGCACTCTCCTTGTAAAACAGTTTGCAACTTATTACATTTGAATTGAAATATTTTACTGCAATGGTGAGTCTAAATCATCCCATTTTGCACTTTCTAGATTTTGTCAGTCAACAACTTTTGGGTTCATTTTAAGGTGCTGGCACACAGGGGATTGTAGACAATTTTTTTCATCACATAACATAGGGCTCTACCAAGTTTATAGAAGGGTTTCCAGTCCACTGCCCAACCTAGCTAATGTTGCCTTGAAGAGTACCATCTCACTAAATCTGACCCGTAGACCACAATAAAGGAAGAGGAAAGAGACCAAAGTAACGAGATAACAAAAACCATTAGACATACTAGACTCAGTGAAATGATCAAATTGGCCTCGGCTATGAGGCCAGCTGCTTGTCCAAGTAGATCTGAGTGGATCATTTAATCTTGATACCATAGCCTTTATTCATAAGACTAATTGTAATCTGATCTAATTAAATTATTCACTAAATATTTGTACCATCGGCCACAACCAATTTTGCACACTGCTAGATGAAAATTTTCTCTTGTAGGTGGTTAACATTGGACTCATTGTTCAACATTTTGTCTCTGTCAACTCAGTCTTAAAAGTTTGCTTTATTACAATAGCAAGAGACTTCCTTGAATATTTGGATTGGGTTTTTGAAGCTATGAAGACCATCATCATCAACTATGAACTGAAGCCAATATTTGGGACCTTAAAATTGATTTAGTTCTCATGTTTGAGCTAGTACTTGGATTAGGAATTATATATGGAAGTGTAAAGTTATTTGGTCAATATAATTATATCATATCCACTAAGTAGATGGCTATCTCTCATCCCTCATTTGACTGTTACACTGAAGGGGAGGATGGTGCAATATGATTTTTTTTCAAGTCAATTTCTTACTGTAGCATGGTTTTTAAAACTGGGACTTGTTTAAGTCATATGCTGCTGTCCTTTGGATGTAAAGAATCCGATATGTCCACAGAGTAGATATTAGCTATTTGATTAAGATTCAAAAAGTTCCTATTATTATACATGGACAACCTATGGGAAGATGTGAAGTCTAAATATGCTTCTCTATCAAGAGTAACTACTTGATTAGGCCTTCAAAGGAAGCCTGAAATTTGTGGACGATGTTCTTCGTCCTTCTTGTGTTTTCAATGGAAGGGAAGCATGGGCAATCTTAGTCACTAAAATGTTTAATCGAAAAAGAAAATTTGAAATAAGTTGTGATCCTTTTTCCCACCAGAGAAAATGGCCCCAAAGATGATTGCTTTTGGAAATATCCTTGACGGTAAGGGGAGCAAGGATTGAGGGAAGGTGGAGGATTCAAGTGGTAAGAAGGGAACATAATATTTTTTATCCTTCAAAGTTGAAACAGTCACTACTCTTTTTAATTGCTCATTTTTGGTTGAAAGAGAATCATTACTTGACCAATTCTTTTACTGTTAGGTTATTTTTTACCACTTCTCTGTTGCTTTGATTGGACCTGAACTCTTGGGTGGTACATGAGAGGTCTTTCTACTTGTGGGTGCTAAAACTCTTTCCATATGACCAACTCCAGAGCCGTCTCTTGCACTGGCTTGCTGTTTTATCTTTTGGCTTTTCCAAGTAGAATATTGTAAGTAATTAAGATGGATTGCCTAAACTTTATCTTCTGTTGCAGCTTTTGTTTCAAGTGGAATCCTTACTGGTTGCATATATTCTGGCATGTGCTATTTACATGGTTACTTGATATATGCAGTGGTTACCGTTCAATGTTTATTACAGCGACTGGTATGCATTTGTCATTACCTATTGGTAGACAAAACTTATGCTGCTGCCACCTTCGGTTGTTACTAAGAAACCAAATAGTTTAGATAAAAGTGAGTCACCCTAAAAAGAAGGTTGCAAGGTGTTTCAACTGTCGAGGATGATACTAACCTCACACAAATAGAATATGTTATAATTAATTCTCATTAAATGAAACTTCTGAATACACTTTAGAGTTGCTTATTTAAGCATATTAATTTTTTGGTTTCCCTTGGTCATTTGTTCAAAGTGTGATCGCAATTGCAGATTGCTGAAGTTAGCATGCATTATTCTGGCTAAAGCTCACTGATCGTGTCATACCTTTGTGTAATTTTATTTGCATCATGTTTATGAACTGGGCAATGATATAACTTTTTTTTAAGATTTCTATTTTGCAGATGATCGATGATCAAGATTTGGGATTTTTTGCTAATTTTCTTGGCATATTTATACTTGTTTTGGTAATTGCGTATCATTATGTGATGGCCGACCCAAAGTAGGAAGAAACTCAAGCTCGGGATAGTAGTCTTGTAGAAAGCAAGTAGAACTTACCGGGGGACTAACATCTAAATGACGGTCATCTGTGTTTATATTGATATGGATGTAATACTTTTGATCCAGGATCTAGTTAGAATTTCACATTTTCTTCATAATTGAGGACTTTTGGTAGTATACTTACTTGATGAGTATATTTCCTCGATAACATCATCTGGCTTGGCTACTTTAGTTGGATCATCTTGGGCGCATAGTATTGCTGATGTGCTTGAGCGATCTGAATGATTGGTGCTGCTATCAAGTTCTTTATGATAAACAATTCTCTTTTCCCTTGCGAGATTTGGTTGCACTGCCTTTACGCCATGGGGATATTGCTGCTTCAATGTCTTAATCACGTAGCTAAGATGTTGCTTTACAGATTATGAAATTTGCCAATCATCATGCGCTAGGTTCTGTTCATTTCTTGTTTCCTCGCATGAAGTTTTGTATACGTAGTTGTTTGAAAGGGTACTAGTGATTGGTTACTTGCTGAGCGAGCTTTGACCTCTTCTCTTATTCGGCGTTTCGGACACAAGAGGTGAAAAATGTTGGGTGCAGCTCATGTGGGCCGAGACAATTGGGCCTATTCAGAAATGAAAGAAATTAAAAAGAGGAGAGAGAAGCTGAGGAAAATAGATCAGATTGCACTGTGTAGCGAGCGGCGTGCTGAGAAAAGAGGAGAGAGAAATAGCAGCGTGCATAGGAAAGAGAGAGAGGAATAGAAAGAGAAATATTAGGTTTCTGAGTTTTCTGTTTGACGATCGGTGGTCAAACGTTATTAGTTTTGGCCCAAATTTTATATGGAGAATCATTGCAGCAAACTCTACAATCCTAACGGTGTTGATCTGTAGTTTACTCTCTCTAATGTACTTTCCTATGATATATACTCTGTGAGACCTAGAATTTTCTTTCGAGGAGATCCATGTTAGAGCCAAGATCTATGTTCTTAATGTTATTCTGATCCTCTTATTCTAGAAAAGATCTACTGTAAATCTGTTATCATTACTATTGATAGTGGATATCATTACTATTGATAGTGGAAGTTTGAGGTGGACTACGGTCCCGTGGTTTTTCCCACAGGGTTTTCCACGTTAAAAAGATTTGGTTTCACTGTGTGATTGATTTTTTGCTCTATTGTTTATGTTGTGCTGGTTGATATTTACATTTTGATATCAAGTTGGTATTTTGATGAGGAACCTATTTTGATACATAAAGAGGAAAAAGAATATTTCGCTTTAACAGGTTTTTCCCAACAAAAAAAAATATGGAAGACTCATTGTGATATCGTTTTACGAACTAATAATATTACCTTCTGTTGTTTAAGTTACCTGCATTCCAGTGAGGCGCTGAATCGGGACGCATCAATGACTACAACCCGGAGTTATAATGGTCGGGACGCATCAATGACTACAACCCGGAGTTATAATGGGCGCTCTAATGTGTAATAAGAGACAAAAGAAAGCTGACGGGCATCAGCCATGGGCATTGCAATAATCCAGTTGAAGCTGTTATCGTATTCGGATTAAACCGGCCTGAATTGGTTTGATGCAGTTTAGAAATATGATTATATACAAATTAAAATTTGATAAGTATACTAGATAATGTCATAGGAACATCTTCTCTTCATATTGTGTTAGCTCTTGGTGTCGGTGGCCTATTCTAGGGAGGTCGGTCCTATACTGAGGTGGAGGATGGTCGACCCGGCGTGGTGGTTCATGGTTGGAGCCTTGATGAAACGTGAAGAACTCTGATATAAGAAGGGGTGCATCTCCTTGATAAATAGATAATATTTCCTCAAGGCAATTGAGGAGATCTCTAAGCAATTGAGGAAAAATCTGAGCAGAGGAAAATCTTCCCTATTGAACGTATATAAATAGCTATTAAGAGCTCACTATCTAAATAGACTATGCAATTACATTTCATAGTTTCTTCTACAATTTATATCTTTCTATCTTTTTCGTTTAATTCTTTACATGATATCAGAGCACCTTACTTAGAGTAAACTCTCTTCTCATCGTTTGACTCCTCACACAACCTTGTTGAGGAGCTCGACGTCGACGCTGCTTACCCTGTTTCATAGTGTTCTCCTACCTGAGCTGGTAGTCGCTTATCATTTCCTCTACCTCGGCGTACCTCGGCAATATTAATCCAAAGTAACAAAGCAGTCACCTCGACACAGCCCCGCGATCGCTTTCCGACCGGAGTCCACTGCCTCCCCTTGGGTCACAATCGCAATTGCTCAACCATCCCTCTCGCGGTGACGTCTCCGCCCCTCAACCGTAACCATTCGTTGCAGCCTACTGCAGCACTTGCGGCTGCTAGTATCAGATCACACCTGCCGTAGCAGTAGAGATTGAGATAATGGTGGTGCCACCGCTGCTACAGTCGTTGTCGCCACGCCCACTACATCGACACTTCTTCCGTGGGCAACGCTCCTAAAGGAAGCACAGTCGTGACCTTTGTTTCTACTGCCAGCTGCTGCTCCCTTGCCAATCGAAGTCTTTCGCTGAAAACTCCGTCGCTCTTCCGGCCACCAAACTCCAACATTGCATTACTGCAGCTATCTCCAACCTTGCAGATTTCTCCAGCATCGTTACAAAAATCATTGCAAGCTGTAGAGATTTCTCTCACCTCGCTGCAACAATCTCTCTTGCATCACTGTGAAATCTCTCTTGCATTCTACATCACTGCAGAAATTGCTGCAGCCTTCTCCAGCATTAGTGCAGCCTTCTCCAGCATCGGTGCAGCCTTCTGCTGCTAACACTGTTGCAACCGCACCTCAACCCTTAGAAGAGAGAACACCTTAGTGTTGAATCTCGGATTTTGATGATGAAGTTAATTATCATTTGTTATCTAATCCATATGTTCGACGGAAGTCCGGATGGTCGTCGGAAGTTCTACGGGAACAAATCCTAGAAGTCCAAGAGCTTGCCAAAGAAGCTCATCGGAACTCGCCAAGTGGATTGTTACAAGTCCAGGAGTTTGCCGGAAGTCCGCATGAGCATCGCCGAAGGTTCGTCGGATGTTCGTCGGAAGAAGCGATTGACGCACCAGAGCAAGTTGCAGTAAATGTCTTAAGAAATATCGTAGTTAGCATGTAGATTAAGTTAGGAATATTAGGTGATCCTATTAACTTAATCTGGAGGCAATTGGGCCCTTGATAGACCCAAATTGGGCCGAATAGATCAGCCAATTCGGACCCAGATTTTCTGGTCGGCGGTGGCACCGCCCAGGTCAGGCAGTGGTACCGCCTGGGCTCAGTCTCCAAGCGAGACTAGGCGGTGGTACTGCCCCTGTCAGGAGGTGGTACCGCCTGAGCTCGGTCTCCGAGAGGTAGTACCGCCCAGTTATGGTGGTAGTACCGCTAGGACCTCGAAAATCTGAGAGATGATATTTTTGAGCTCTAAATTCAAACCAGTTTGGGGTCTATATAAACCCCGCCCTTTCCTGCATCAAAGGGCACCGAAAATCTAATCTTACTCTATGATTTTTAGAGCTCAAAAGTGTTGTATAAGCTAAAAGTTCTCCTCCCTCTTTTCTTTCAAGTTTCGATCATTCAAGAGAAGAGTGAAAATTCTATAAGGGTTGTCTCCTAAGGTCGTCAAAAGGAGTGAAACTATAAAAGGGTTGTTGGCCTTCGCCTATTGAAGGAAGGCCTCTAGTGGACGTCGGTGATCTCGTCGGAGGAGGAAGCCAAAAGTGGATGTAGGTCAAGATTGACCGAACCACTCTAAAATTGCGGTGCTCTCTGGTTTACATTTATTCTTGCTGCTTACCTTACTGCAAACCTCCATATGTGCTTTACTTTCTCATTACTTTTGCTGCACTCCTTTACGAACTTGCCTTCAAGTTAAGTTTCTGAAAATAGTTTTACGTCGGAAATAATTTCATCGTACGAATGTCGTTTTAAATCGTTGAAAGTTTTTCGCTGCACTAATTCACCCCCCCCCACCCCCTCTTAGTACTCTTGATCATAACACTTAGAGCCCTCAAATCCCAACCACCAAGCTCTACCAGTACCTTTGGAAGAAGCAATAGCTCTCTTCGGCATTGCATACAACGACTCTTCTACAGCACTTCTGCCATTCCAAATGTCTTCATTGTCTACCTCTACCATTCCATTTTTTATTCCTGCAAGGAACTATAGTACTTCTCAAAGTCTTATCACCATCAATGCTATAGTACTCCTTCCCTTCAAATTATCCAAAGGCGGCAACTACCATCTTGGCGGGCACAACTTTCTAATCTTCTATTTGGCTATGATCTCCTAGGTTACGTTGATGGCTCTCTCCAGTGTCCACCTGAAATGGTCAACATCCCAGGAGAACCTAGTCCAGTGCCAAATCCAGCCCATAAACTATGGTTACGTCAAGATCGCCTTATCCTCCAAGCTATTCAAGCCTCAGTTGCTGGATCCGTTGCCCCGCTGATATCCTCATGTACGACTGCGGTAGAAGCATGGTGCAGGTTACAAATAACTTTGGCAAATCGCTCGCGTACTTACATGCTCGAACTTCTCTCCAATCTGATGAAAACAAAACAAGAGGAAAGTACTATTGTTGATTATCTACAAAATATCAAAGTTATCATCGATGACTTGGCTTTGATAGGTCATTCTCTCAGTGATAAAGAAGTCCTAATTTATACCCTCAATGGCCTAGGAGGCGAGTACAAAGAAGCACTTCGGGCACGGGACTCACCAACATCATTCGAAGAACTCTATGATAAGTTGATCGACTATGAGACGTACTTGAAGCATGATGATAGGTTGCCCGGACAACCTATTACAGCTCAGGTCAATCAAAAATCCAAGAGGAAGAGCAACCAGTACAATAAGCACGTTAACAACAGTCTGGCTAAGCTGCCTCCTAGCCCTATGGGGCCTAGACCAAACCCCCCTTATCCCTATCAAGGTGGTAACTTTCATAATCCTCAGCCATCGTGTCTTGACTTCACAAGCCACCAATGAGTCATTTGTCAACTATGTGATAAAGTCGAACACTCCGCGAAAGTCTGTCGGCCTCGCCCTAGACTCCCTGTTCCATCACAGTGGCCTCAAGCGAATTTTATGGCTACTCTAACTCCTACCCAACCTAATTAGATTGTGGACTCGGGCGTCTCTCATCACATCACCTCTGATCTTCAAAACTTGTCCATCCACAACAACTATGATGGAAATGAAGATATCATCATCGGTGATGGTAAAAGAATTCCTATTACTCATTCTAGTTCCTCAATGCTTAGTTCACTTACCACAACTTTTACACTCGATGATGTTCTGTGTGCACATAACATTAAAAGAAACCTTATTTCCATTTCTTAATTCTGTAAACAAAATAATACCTCCATTGAATTCTTTCCTAACTTTTTTCTTGTCAAGGATTTGAGTACGGGGGCATCTTTAGTCTAGGGCCAGAACAAAGATAACATTTATGAGTGACTATCCGCTTCGCAAATTACCCTTCCTACTGCTCACTCTTCAGTAGTAGCTCCGGTTGATGTATGACATCGTCGTCTTGGTCATCCCTCCCCTTTCATCCAGCAAAAATTACTTTCTCGTTATTCTCTTTCTACCTTGAAAATCAATAGCACTGTCACTCATTGCGATGTTTGTCTTTGTAATAAAAGTCATTAATTATCTTTTGGGACAACCTCTATTTCTTGCTCTAAACCATTTGAAATCATTTATACCGATGTGTGGGGCCTTGCCCCAATTCCTTCTTTTGACAAGTTTCGTTTTTATGTCATTTTTATAGACTATTTTACTAAGTATACATGGTTATATCCTCTCCACCATAAGTCTGATGTTTCTACAGTATTTACCAACTTTCGAAAGTTAGTCGAGAATTTTTTTCAATCTTCTATTAGAACAGTTTACTCTTATGGCGGAGGCAAATATCAAGCCCTCACATCCTGTCTCTCCGTTTGTGGTATACAACACCTCAAGTCACCCCCACATACTCCCCAATTGGTTGGCTCTGCCGAATGCAAACATCGGCATATCATTGAAACTGGTCTCTTCCTTCTACATCAAGCATCCATGCCATCACATTTTTTGTCAATAGCTTTTCAAACTGCAGTTTATCTCATTAATCGTATGCTCACTATAGTCTTACAATACCAGTCACCATTTAAAAAATTATTCCACAAGCTTCCAAACCTTCATAAACTCAAAGTTTTTGGCTGTTTATGTTATCCATGACTCCGTCCCTATGCCTCACATAAACTAACACTACGATCTAAGCCTTGCATTTTTATAGGCTACTCTTTTGAACATAATGCTTTTCGATGCTATGAACTCCAAACTAAAAAAGTCTTTATATCACGTCATATTATTTTTGAGGAGTCTGTCTTTCCTTTTCAAAACAATCCTACTATGTTGGCTACTCCGATAAACATACATCATTGGAATATCCCTCGGATCTCATCACACGAACCTCCCACGACACCGTCTAGTCCTTACCCTCAAGATTCACATACTACTATTACTCCAGTTCAATAGCTTCTCACTCTCTCTATTTCTCCACTCTCTTCCTCATAAGTTTCCCCTAGTAATATACTTGGCAACATTGCCACTAGCTTTACCTTCTCCTAGACCTAGTGACATTGACATGCCGACGGCTAGCTCGGTCCATGATAGTGACTCGCCCTCGGCTATACCACCAACACAATCTACCACTTCCATCGCCCCTAGACATCCAATGACAACACGCTCCAAAAGTGGTATTTTCAAACCACGTCAAGTCCTTAACTTACATGCTATAACAAATTCCTCCACTGAGGCCAGTGAACCCACTACAATCACTCAAGCTCAAAAATCTTCTCACTGGCATAAAGCCATGTGTGACGAATATGATGCTTTCCTCCATAACTCTACATGGACCTTAGTACCATTTCATCACACACAAAAAATCATCGAGTGTAAATGGGTCTGTCGAATTAAGCGGAACCCAGACTGATCCGTTGCCAAATATAAAGCACATCTAGTCGCCAAAGGGTTTCATCAACGACCCGGTGTCGACTTCATAGAGACATTTAGTCACATTGTTAAACCCACAACAATCTGTCTTATCTTGAGTTTGGCCATCTCAAAGGGCTGACACATACGAAAATTGAATGTTAACAATGCCTTTTTACAGGGGTCGCTTACTGAAGATGTCTTTATGCAGTAACCTCCTGGTTTCATTCATCCTCAGTATCCGAGGCATGTCTACAAACTTCAAAAAGCTATTTATGGACTTTGTCAAGCTCTAAGGGCTTAGTATACCGAGTTTGGCTCGTTTTTTACCTCAATTGGCTTCATCAATTCTAAGTCTGATACATCGTTATTCATTTACCAGTACAATGGAAGCATAATATATCTTTTAGTATATGTGGATGATATTATTGTCACAGGCAACGATCCTTTGAAGACTCAAGCATTTCTAAAGTACTTAGCTGATCGATTCTCCCTCAAAGATTTAGGAACTTTAAGCTACTTTTTGAGAGTGGAAGCAACATTTATATCTTCAGGTCTCTTCCTATCACAAAGAAAGTATATTCAAGATTTATTATCAAAGATAAACATGCAGGATGCGAAAGAGGTTACAACTCCTCTCTCTACTAGTGAATCACTTAAATTATGTGATGGAAGCCCTGCTATAGATTCAACTCAATATTGACAAGTCCTTGGTTCCTTACAGTACTTGGCTCTCACCCGTCCAGATATCTCATTTGCCGTCAATAAATTATCACAATTCATGCATTGACCATCTACTATGCATTGGTCTGCTGTCAAATAAATTTTTTTGTATCTTAAAGGGACTCTTAATCATAGCATTTTTCTTCGCAAAAATGCTTCACTCCATCTCCAGGCCTTTGTTGATGCTAATTGGGCAGGGAACTTTGATGATAGAACATCCACGTCAGGGTACATTGTCTTCCTTGGAGCTACTCCAATCAGTTGGAGTTCTAAAAAATAAAAGACGGTTGCACGATCTACAATTGAAGATGAATACTGTAACATCGCCATCGCCGCTGCTGAACTCAATTGGGTCACAAATTTGCTCAAGGAACTCAATGTCAACTCCATAGTTACTCCTACAATATATTGTGATAATATTGGAACTACCTACTTACGTGACAATCCAATGTTCCATTCCCGCATGAAACACATTGCCATCGAATTCCACTTCATGTCCGATCAAGTTGTCAGACATCAACTCCGTGTTTCTCACGTACATACGACTGATCAACTAGCAAACTCACTCACAAAGTCTCTCGCCCGTAAACTATTTTCATCTCATCAGTCCAAGATCAACATCCTTGATAGAAGCTCAATCTTGCGGGGGCATGATAAGCAGATAAGATTTCCTCAAGACAGTTGAGGAAATCTCTAAGCAATTAAGAAAATATATGAACAGTTGAGGAAAATTCTTCATGTTGAACGTATATAAATAGCCATCAAGAGCAAATTATCTTAATAAACCATGCAATTACATTCCATACATTTTATAGTTTCTTCTATAATTTATAAGTTTCTATCTTCTTCCTTTAATTTTTTACGCTCAGAGACGTGGCAAGATCCCTTCAGCCTTAAATGAGAAAGTCCCAATGTGAATAAGTGTTTAGTAGAGCGAATATAACCTAACACATTGTGTTGATGGACCCGTTCTGCAGCTGGATCGCCGCCCACAGTGATAACCACGAGGGATTATAAAAACAAAATATATTTTGGAAAAAAAAAATCTGAGAATATTTGTTATGATTCACTTGTCGACATGAGGAATTAGTTTCATAACATTTTATCTTTTTCTATCCTGTTGACAACCACGTGTATCGCTGCCCAATTGAGGTTTCCCTACGGTACATTCAATCTTCCGCGAATCTTAAAGCAAGACAGTTGCTTCGCTTTAAACAACCCCACCGTGGGCCACATAAATATGCGAGAGGGAGATGCTATGCTGCTTTGGGTGCGGGTGCGGGTGCGTGACACACGCAACTTTCTCGGGCCTCCCTTCGATTACTTATTATTCTCTTCCTTCTCTTTGCAGGGTTAACAAAAAGGCTCCAACGGTAGCATATCGGCAGAGAATGATGCTCTCGAGAAAATATCAATTCTTCTCGCTTGGCTCGTCTGGAGAAAGAGCGGGGCTGGCTTTTACCACCACCACCTCCTCCGCGGGGAGCCGCAAGAGTTATTAACACTGGTAGCTGTAAAAGAGAAACATCCGATCCTTGTATTCAGGCGTCGCCCGAACCTGAGCAGAATCAACCCGACAGTCACAACCCGTGTTCTTTGTCCTTTCTTCAAACCACTGCTGACCACTAGATTGGCGATAGCTCAGCTCAGGCTGGGGAATTTTCTTTCACAAGACCAGAAGATATATCCGTCGCTCCCGTGACTCCCTGTCTGAAGCCAACAAGGAAGATGGAATCGCCCTCATGATGTATGCATCTGTCCTCACGATGTATGTTAGTTTAAAGATTTATACTACTTAGAATACATGTTTTCTATTACATTCTTCTCTACTTATATTGGCAATGATTTGGATTCTTTGGTGGGAAGAGGACAATGAGCTTATTCAAAAGCAGTCTGCTGCATTATTGGTGGATCGTGCGACTGTTCTCTTCGTTGAACTGAAGACTTGTCCTCTCTCATGGAATCAGGTAGCCATCTGTATTACCGACATGGCGTTTTTTCTTTCGGGAAAAGCAAATGGATTCCATGATCGTATTCTTTTCATCCACCAATAATTTATTTGAAGCGTTCTTTTCATGTTCTGGTTCTGGAAGAAAATATAAGACTCTCTCAATTATTTGTGCACTGTGGATCCACGAGGTCCGTTTCATGCCTTTAGTATCTTTTACTTGTTTGATTCACCTTATATTTCTTTCCAGTGTTCCTTCTCTTATTTGTAGAGATGCAGGCCATCAGCAAGCACATGAGGTGGTGTTCTGTGAGCTCAATGCGCCCGTGAACACGAGAGAAGCTGCAGCGAAGCGAACAAAAGAGATCAGAGAGTGATGTGAAGACAGGTCGGAGACACAGTGAAGAAGATAATAAACAAAGAAGATATATATATATATATATATATATATATATATGAATGAACGAGGCCGAAGAAGAGAAGAAAGAGGACAAGTGTGGCCACTTAACATGTGAGTGACCGTTCCCACCCCTATGGGGCAGCTGATCTATCCCTCGATCACGGGTTCCATAGGTAACTTTCTCACGTTGTGAAGAAGATGAACTCATGGTGAAATTTGATTTTGTAGGATAGAATGAGACTTCACCTCACAGTTATATACAATTATGCATGTCCATCACTCCCATATTTTGCAATTATGCAAGCAGTATTATTTGATATACCACACATGCATACGTATATTATATATAATAGTATGAGAGGAAATATCCAAGACGAGAGTGAGTTAGTGTCTTTAAATGCGCCCGCCCATGAAAACCCACCACCTTATCACCATCCCTCCCATCCCAACGCCACCTGGAGCCATGACCACTCCCCACTCCCTCTTCCTCCTCTTCCTCCTCCTCTTTTCCACCTCCAACGCCGCCGACCTCCGCATCTTCCACGCGGAGCGCCACTCATCGACGCCTCTCGATTCAGTCCTTTCGCTCGCGCGCAACGACCTCACCCGCCTCGCCTTCCTCTCCCGGAAAGTCACCTCCGTCCCCGTCGCCTCCGGCCAGCAGGTGCTGCAGTCCTCCTCCTACGTCCTCCGCGCTAAGCTCGGCTCCCCCGGGCAGCTCCTCCTTCTCGCCCTCGACACCAGCGCCGATGCCGCCTGGACCTCCTGCTCCCCTTGCTCCACCTGCCCCTCCTCCTCCGCCCTCTTCCTCCCTGCTAACTCCTCCACCTACTCCCCCCTCCCCTGCTCCTCCTCTTGGTGCCCCCAGTTCAAGGGCCAGTCCTGCGCCGCCGACTCCGCCCCTTCCCCATGCACCTACTACCAGCCCTACGGCGGCGACGCTGCCTTCACCGCCACTCTCTCGCAGGACTCCCTCACCCTCGCCTCCGACGTCATTCCCAACTACCTCTTCGGCTGCGTCACCGCCGTCAACGGCAGCTCGGCCAACCTGCCGAAGCAGGGCCTGCTAGGGTTGGGCCGAGGGCCCATGTCTCTCTTGGCTCAGACCGGCCCGCTTTACCAGGGCGTCTTCTCCTACTGCCTCCCCAGCTTCAAGTCCTACTACTTCTCGGGCTCGCTCCGGCTCGGCCCGTTAGGCCAGCCGAAGAACATCCGGTTCACCCCCCTGTTGAAGAACCCGCACCGGCCCTCGTTGTACTACGTGAACCTGACGGCTGTCCTGGTTGGACGGTTCGAGGTGCCGGTCCCGGTCGGCTCGTTCACGTTCGACCCGGCGACCGGCGCCGGCACCGTGGTCGACTCGGGCACGGTGATCACCCGGTTCGTGACCCCAGTCTACGCCGCCATCCGCGACGAGTTCCGGCGCCAGGTGAACGCCTCCGGCGGCTACACCTCGCTGGGCGCCTTCGACACCTGCTTCAGCACCGACGAGGTGGCTTCGGTGCCGGCGGTGACGCTGCGCATGGAGGGCCTCGACCTGGTGCTGCGCGTGGAGAACACGCTGATCCACAGCAGCGCGACGCCGCTGGCCTGCCTCGCCATGGCCGCCGCGCCGGACAACGTCAACGCTATGGTCAACGTCATCGCCAGCCTCCAGCAGCAGAACCTGAGGGTGGTGGTGGACGCGGCCAACGCCCGGGTGGGCTTCGCACGGGAGGTGTGCAATTGAAACCCCCATCTGATGTTGTTTTCAGTACGTTATGTTGTTGTTTTATGTTTTAGTAGCAGAGTTTGTGGGAAGAAGCGGTGTGTCTGCTTCTCTGTTGCATGGGTCAAAAAAAGGTGGTGTTTGGATGTGAATTGTCACGCGTTCTGTGTCCGGATGTGATTTGTGACTCTCTTTTGGTTTGTGGTCTATCACCGAGCTTACGAGACGCGAAGGGATTGGATGCTGAATCGAAAAATTAAATCCAATTGGAATCGATCCTGCATCAACTTGTTCAAGATTCGATCCGATTTATCGATAATTTAGTTTTAAGAATTATAAATACTTACGATTCTAAGGTATTATTTTTGTCTGATTTATCAATTCAAATTGATTTTTAATTTTAAAAATATTAATATAATTAATTCTACTATTCTGAACATTTAATTGATTGAAACACATTAATCAAACGGGTGATTCATCCTACTATAACATATCGATGACGAGTACATATTGATTCAATACAAATTGACATGAGATAGTATATCGGTATATCCTTATATATCATATATCTAGGTTTGACACTGTTGATATAAATCGATAGTTGATAGTTGATCGTAATATCGATATGAATTGATAAGACGAACCATGGTTTAAATATTTAATTTAATAATTATTATCGTATACTATCAAATTAGATTAATTGATTATGAATTGATCCGATTACGTAAATTTGAATCGATTTTAATTTAAACTATCTTATTCTAATTAACCTAAATAAAAAAAAATTGATTTGACCCCTTGAACGTTTGATTCGAACCGATTTTGAACATACCCATCATCATTGATCCTGACATGATCAATTCATACAAACGGATACTATTTAGTAACATCCCATTCAACAAGAAAATACATTCACATGATATGCATATATATACATATAAGAGAGCTTAAAACATGACAATGTAAAAGAAGATAACTCTTTCCCCTTCAAAAGAGTTCAAATTATTTGAATTCCAATCTCACACCAACCCCCAAATCCAAACCGTCAGATCCATTTCATCCCCCGCACCATCGGACCCCTCCTCTCCTCTCCTTCTCTTTCCTTTCTCTTCCGCTCTCACACTCTCCTTTCCCTCTCTCCACTTCATCTTGTATTAGAAGCTCCACCACTGGTGAACCGCCACGCCCGCGTCCCTCAGCTTCCCGTAAAGCGCAAGGCACTCCCAATAGGCCCGCCGCCCGCCCCGCGTCTCCCCCTTCTTCGTGTCGTCGTCCTCCCACAATTGGTGGTCGCACTCCAGGAAGAGTTCATCGACGAGACCGATCGCGCCCTCCGCCACCGCCTCCTCCACCGCCGATGCCTCCGCCTTCACCACCACGTACTCCTCCTCCTTCACGTTCCTCTCCAGCCACTCCGCCAGCGACGGCGACGCCCCCTTCTCCGCCTCGTCTGTATCCTTATTTTCTTTCTCCATAACCTCCACCCGGATGACGTCGAAGGCGCGGCCCTTTCGCGGGTAGTTCTGCTCGAACCACGCCGCTCCGCTGCCCGCCTCTCCCGCCCCTGCGACCTCCACGAACACCCGTCGTGGGTACCCGTCCAGCTCGTCCCTCGTCAGCTCCGGCAGGTACCTGGCCCTCCGCTGCCAGCCCCGTCGTCCGGGTTCCGGTGGCTCCAGCAGGGCGCCTTCCAGCCCGCTCAGGGCTTCCTTCTTCGCCACCGGCATCGACAGCAGCCGCCGCAGCCTCAGCCCTCGGCCGTTCGCGAAGGACTTCCTCATCGCCAACACGGCAACGGAGCCGACTCGTCCGACGTAGGCCGTGCGGTAGTTCGCCGGGGTAAAGGTTTCCGATGGATTGCGGCTCCATCGCACGGCAGCGACGCCGCCGATCTTGAGGATCCGGTCGATGTGTTCGAAATCGCCGGCGGAGGCGGAGAAGACGAAGTCAGCGGAGCCATCGGGTACCGCGGTGCTGCGATCGCCTGCGATCGGGTCGTTGAGGAAGACAGCGTTGTCCCCCGGGCGAAGCAGGCCGCGGCGGCTCAGATCGTGGAGGAGACTCGGGAGGAAGGTAGCGTCGCCGTAGATGGCTCCCTGGCGTTCGGCAATCCCGCCGACGTCGCCGCCGCGGAAGAATATGTCGGCGTGGAGCCAGGGTAAGGACAAGATGACGGCGGCCAGGAGCACTGATCGGGCGACGAGGCGGAGTAGGCGGCGGTCCGGCAGGCGGATCACGAGGCGCCCGCCTCCGAATTCGACGGCGCCTCCAAAGCCGAGGCGCTGGATTGCACCAGTCTTCTTCATCGTAGACATTTCCGGGAAGACGGACGAACCGAGAAGTAGGTTGCAGCGGCGAGAGAGAGAGAGAGAGAGAGAGAGAGAGAGAGAGAGAGAGAGGGGGGGAGGGAGGGAGGGGAGAGGCGGGGGTCGGATTAGCGGGTACAGAAGCGGGCAGCGGTGTGGTTACCACCCACAAGGGCTACACGCGTGCTTTGAGATCGGAGGCAGAGGAGCAATAGGTTCATGGAGCGCCGCGATTCCATCATGCACTGCTTGGGATGATGGACGGTGGAGATGTGGGCGATCAGCGCAACATCTCGGCCTCCGCAGCGAATCCCAGAAGGTAATATTTTCCAACACAAAACCCTCTTTTTTTTTTTTATCTTATGAATTTGGCAAGAGATCAACTGAGAACTCGGAAAGGAAAGATTGATAGAAGGGGAAGGAGGAAAGGTGGAGACAAGAGTGGAAATGAGAGGGAGGAGTGCTTAATATAGTGGAAGAGGATAATAAATTGGTTGTCATATATATAGAAATTAGATAATAATGAAAGATTATTTTTAGAAGATCAATAAATTCGTTCTCATAGATATAGGAAAAGGGTGATATTGGGAGATTATTTTTGGAAGAGGGAGCACGAAAGAAGGACCGTGGATCGTGGTAAACCAGCTGGACAATAACAAAATAAATTAAAACGTAGAATGCGTGTCTAATATGGTTTTTACAATTAATTTTTTTTTTTGTGTGTATGTTTCTGAAAATATTAAGTAAAACAATGTTTCCCAAACATATCGTTTCCAAGCACAAAAATCATTAATAATCTACAAAGTAAAATTCCCATCTACAAAATAGAGTGAATAATAACATTTGATCATGAAATTTATGAAAAAGACAATAGGAATATTATGTTCAAGAAGAATTTGCATGTTGAATTCATGTCCAAACCTCTAGTTGATCTATTACGTTTTACTTTTTTCAAATTTTAATAATTTATGTTTCGGAAGATTAAATAATAAAATGTTTTCCAAATATATATATGTATATATGGTTCGTAGATGATTATGAACTTTTACACTAAAAATTTAATCGATATAGATAGACATCGCCAAATGCTATTATAGGGTGGGTGCGACCCGTTGTAAGAATTATCTATGAGGACACTAGAAACGGAAATATGGTGTAAAATTGTCTTATGTGGATTTTGCATGTTTGTTAAGTATGTAGAACTAGAGCTAATATGATCGCTGAGATATTAATTGAAATTATGATTATAACAGTATGTAGAACTAGAGCTAATATGATTGCTGAGATATTAATAGAAATTATGATTATAACAGTACGTAGAACTAGAGCTAATATGATCGTTGAGATATTAATAGAAATTATGATTATAACATTATCAAATTTAGCTTCGGAAAACGACTTGAGTTTACTCAGAAGATTTTGATAAATGTATTTTTGTAAAAATGAGTTTAAACTTTTAGATAGGCTCAATAAATTAGCTAATGAGTCATATATTTAATTAAGGATGGATGTTGTATGATGAAGGTTTGAGTAGGAAAGAATGATGACTTGAAGGAGCTTATAGAGGCTTAGTTTATTTTTATCAACTTGAATTGACATAAAAAATGCACATTATGCAAAATTGGGTTGACCACCAAGATTAATCATATCAATATTCAGATACTTCTAAACTTAAATTAACTGGTATTTGCTAGTCACGGTTAATCTGATTTTTTTTGGTAATATGTATATGAAAAATATTAATCACCGGAGGAAATATATATAAACATTACAAAATTTGGAAGGATAGATACTTGAGACATCCTCTTCACTCGTGACTGTTTGACTGAACCATCCAATTACCACCTGAGTCAGCCATGGACGCCACGAAAGATGCGTGCCACACAGACCGAGGAGTCTGTCCGTGTCGCGCACACAAGCACGTGTCCAATCCTTCAAGACGTTCATCTCTGCTCGACCCGGCCCACCTACCTACTGCGACGTTGGGACCAACGACGGACCATTGCTTCGCTCGATCAACTGACAGGTGGAAAAATTGCATTACTCGTTCCAGACACTCGCCCGCGTGATCGTTGGACGATATGTGTGGGGCCCGCGCGGGTCCATTCCCGTTAGACTAAGAGAGCCGTAAACGGGACATGAAATTCTATAATGATAAATATCCTCGAGTCGACGACGCAAACGGGACATGAAATTCTTCTCGAATCAAACTTTCCTAGGTTCGTCGGGGACGGGTGGCTCCCCTCCGGCTACGCCACCCCGCCGTGCGATCGAGGAGGCTCATCCACTGATCTCTCCCGTACCGGAGAACCCTCCGGCGAGGCCGCACCGTACACGCGCGGAGGAAGAGCAGGTCCGCATAAGGCGGCGGGCCCTCGAGAACTGCAGGAAAGCCCTAGAATTGCTGGAGAACGCTGCCGGTGAGCCCTACGACGAGGATGTGGCGAAGGATGCGCCACTAGCGACGGCGAGAGGGGAGGAGGGATCACCGCTGCGGTCGGATACCGATGCCGATGAGGTACGGCTAGGGTCTATTATCGGATCCTCTTATTTCTAGTTGTGGAATTTGCACCTTGATAGAGATATTTCTTTATGATTTTGTGTAGATTAAGTTACTCCGATCAGTTCTTTAATTAGAACGGTTTGTGGACTCGATCTCAGATGTGTATTGTTCTTTGCGTGCATAGAATTAGTGTGCTGCAATTGGTTATTTTGTGGGTCCGGTGATCGATGTTTACGAGTTACCAGGAAACAAACTGGAAGACCGTAGTAGTGCTGGAAATATATTCATCACAGAACGTAGATACAGTTTGGGTAGTCTTGCAGCTTATTGATCAGAGCTCGTGATATATCTCATGTGACTTCACAAATCCTCAGCTACTTACGGGGGAAATGTGTATCCATCTTCTTTGCATGTGGAATATATTAATTTGAATGTGGTATCGTTGTCTTGGCCCTGCGTAAGGGGGATGATTGATTATATACCATGCAGACACATGTTAATGTCGATAGTGGTTTAAGAGTTTTTTCGCTTAAAATCAATGTGTTCTTATAGGTCAGGTATGTGCTTGTGAGTTGTGATAATGGTAGAAAGATCTTACTGGGAATTTAAGTTGGAGACTCATAGTAGATTACGCTTGTGTAGCCTAGTTAAACTTTAAAAAGCAGATGAGACAAAGTCAACCCACAATCTTCTCCCGTTGTTCTTAGTAGATACATGCACTGCAGCTTACGACATTACCTATAAACATAAGTGTTTTTTTAAAGGGAAAAATAGCATACGTTAGATCTTTGTGTTCTTTACATGTCTTCGATGGGGGTGGTATGACATGACAAACTAGGTTTATTTATAGTGGTGGATTATTCTATTAATGAAAACCTAGTCTGATCTCCAAAAGTTGTGTTAGTTTATTTCTGATAAAAATCTCAATATCCATTTCGATACCATTTTTACATGATTACATGGTGACACATAATCAGTCCATTTTTTAGTTTGATAACTTTTTTTTGGTAGTTTCTTAACTCCATCATATTGGAGAGTCATACGTTTCCTTCCCTGATGCCTTGTACAGCAATAATAAATGACAACAAGGTGTTATAAGCTTGTAAATGCATCCAAATACTTGCATTTATAAACGGATGGACAAACAAGTAATAAACTATGAGAAGATAACTCTTTAAATTCTCATTTGCTAATACATGCATTGCAGATGCCAGTTTGTAGTATACTGCACTTATTTGTGATATTCTATTTCACATGTGCTCCATGCCAATTTAGTTGGTTTCTGCAGTTGGTCAGCAGTAATCTGTTGCACAATTGGAGGAAAAAAGGGAGAAATTTTCACTAGTACAGCAAATGTCAAAGTATTTTGACTCATCTTTTCACACCATATGGTTCATGTGATTTGTATGGTACTCCAAGGACAAATTTTTTATTCTTTCATCGTCTTTGTCTAGAAATGTCATCCTTGGATAAATCCATTCTCATATTTGACAATGTGTATTTGTGATATATTGAAAGAAGCTTATTGATTACTGTAGTTGAATTATAAGATTGTTACTGCATTACAGCTTGGAAATACAAACTCATAAGGGCTTGAAAGGATTATGGTCTTTAAATGATTTATTGTTGCTTATGTTATTATTACGTCATTGGTATTGTAAATGGCATCAGAAATTGGGAATAACAAGTAGAATGCAATGGTTTCCACTTTCCAGTGTGAAATGATCTGTTGAACAATATGATAAATAGAACTAAAAGGCTGATCTGTTTCACAATGCATGTAAAGCTTACTACGGTTGTAAATTCAAGAGGCAACTCCTTGCAAAGAAATAAGATCAGATGTACAATAGGAGACCATCCAATTCTGTTAATAGAGGAGAAAAATGTAAGCTATCCTGCAGATTTCATATGATGAGCTATTTGACTTTATCACAGTATCATGCCAAATGGAAGTGGAAATCATGATTTGAAGCTTCGCTAACTTTAGTTGGTCCAACTCTATTAGGATCGAGTCGACACTAAGAGGGGGTGGGGGAATTAGTGCAGCGATAAAAGTTACGTTGAGTCGGAAATCTTCGTACGATGAAATTCGTTTCGATAATGTTTTAACTTTGAAAATGTTCGTAAGAGTGTGTAGCTAAAGTAATGAGGAAGTAAAGCAGTTGCAAAGTAAGTAAATGACTGTAATAGAAATGCAAATCGAGTTTATAGTGGTTCAATCGTCGTGATCTACGTCCACTCCCGATTCCTCTTCTGCCGAGGCCATCGGCATCTACTAACGGTCTTCCTTCAATGGGCGAAGACCAACTACCCTTACAACTCTATTCTTCTTTTGATAGGCTAAGGAGAGAACCTTTACACCACCACTTATCTCTAAACATAAATCACACTTAGACTAAAGGAGGAGAACTCTCACAAAATTACAACATAATTTTTTCTTGTTTTGTTCTCAGTTCTTGTGTAATCTGACCAGGGATAAGAGAGGTATTTATAGGTCCTAAATATATTCAAACTTGAAGTCTAAAAGTGTCTTATCCCCGGTTTTCGAGATACTGATGGTACCATCGCCTGTGCTGGATAGTACTATCTCCTGTAGCACTGACACTGGGCGGTACCACCACCCAGTCTGACGGTACCATCGCTAAACACAGTTTGGGAGACTATGTCTGGGCGGTACCACCGTCGAGGTTGGCGATACCACCGCATGACACTGGGCGGTACCATTGCCCAATCTGATGGTACTATTGCCAAATACAGTCTTGGAGACTGTGTCTCGGAGATTGAGCCACAAGCGGTGCCACCGCTTGTCCCAACTTTTGGGTCACTAAATGAGCCTTTCTCTTGGCCCAAAATAGCCCCACTTTACGCCTAGTTGGCCCCTAATTGAGTTGGCTTAATTACATTCTAAACCAACCCAATTACAACATAAACTAACTCGATCTAGACAAATTATTACAAAGCACGAATCATCTGTTGTCCGACATATCATTGGTTCTTCCAGCGCTTCGTCTGATCCTTCGGCGCATCGTCCTCTCTTTCGGCATATTGCCCAATCGGCATGTTGACACCCACAACTTCCGATCTCTTTTGTCACGGACTTAGCTGGTTTTGCCTAAGTCGTGCGGCACCCTTGCGTGTTCGTCCGCAAAGGTCAGCCTCCCCGAAGCCTCCTATGGTCCCTTAGGACCCACAAAAGAGAAAACGGGTTAGAGAAAACGCCTCACTCGGGATCCACAAGCAAACATTTCCGAAAACACTTCATAGACAATGCAAATTACAAACATACTTTAGAAGCTCTGAACAGTTGTACAATAAAGGGTCAAAATGGTCCATTACAGACCGAAAATCTCTCACACGTGTCCACATGACACAACCTTTATTTACAAGCCTAAAGCGGCCACCAACCTAACTAAAATGAGACTATTAAGCCTTCGGTCGCCCCTCTACATGCTGTACAGAGCATGAACATACCAAAAGACACGGACATACATAAGCATTACATCAAACATCCTGTTTAGAAGTTTGTCCTTGACATTCTCTCCCACTTATTCCTTCAACGTCCTCGTCGAAGCCTTTGTTGACACTACAACTCCTTGCATTTGCTGAGTCTTCAATCTTCTGCTCCAGCTGCAATGTGCCTCTTGGCTCCCAGCTACTGTTTTTGAGTAGTCGAACCTTTGATCCGCTATGCTGCTTCAACTCGCTAATGACTCTGACTCTAGTGTGGGGTTGGCTGAGTTGTGTTGATCCCTGTTGGTTCCTGCGGATCCTCCAGATGAAGGAAAAGACCATCCTTACTATGCGCCAATCTCTTAAATGTTCATGCTGCTTGAACTGGGTGGATGCTTGTTGGAGCTTTAACGAGCATCGTCTCGCAAACTTATGAAGTTTTGGGTCATTCCTTTACAAAATTTGCCCATTGACTCTTCTTTCACTTAGTTGTCACTTCCAAGTAGGTTTGTATCACTTCCGCTTTCGATTGACAGTTCGTTGGGAAATGAAGCGGACAATCTATTCTCAGTAACATTGATCACCGTTGGTGAGGATTTGACAACTATTGTCTTCCATTATCTTCGAAGGGTCTTTGAACATGTGCAGAGCTCTTCTGCTGGATAGATAAGAGAATTGGGGTATTCGATTTCGCCCATTCTCTTAAGAGTTGAGAAGGCAAAGTTTACTTGACTTCGCCTGCCTCCTCGAGGTTGTACTCCATGCATCGAGATGGTTACTGGCCTTCGCCTGCTCTTTGCTCCCACTTCTGAAGCACTTGAAGTGTTTGCACTCCTTGCGTTGAGTTAGTTACTGTGATTCACCTTCTCAATGCCATCAAACTTCTGGAATGCAGGAAGTTTTCACCCCAATTTGAAGTGATTCTCTCATAGGTTTCGTCGTCTCTGGGATTGTACCGTCTTCTTCATCAATCTTGCTGCCTACTCTATTGAGTAGCAAAGGTACAACACCGCGTACTGCCTGCTTCGTTCCTTGGTCATGTACTCTTGCCTGACCCAAAGTCCTTCACTTTCGGCTATCTTGATGAGAAGCTCGTTGACACCGGTCTTACGAAGTTCATTGGCCTCTGCCCTTCAGCCTTGTCTCGGTACTTGGAGTTTGCGTCTGCATGCTCCACCTCCTCAGCCCCTTTCACGACCAAGTGCTCTCCCTTCATGAGAGCAAGGGATCAATGACTTTCACGGAAGTCCCGCCTCTGCGGTACCATGGCGCTGCCATGCCCATGGCACTACTATCCGTCGCCTCGCATCTGCATCCCTTTTCTTCACAATTAGTAGATATGCCTCTGTGGCACTCCTCTGAGTCCACCTCCATTCTAACTGATGCTTGATTTTGGGTAGCTAAGTCCCTCTGGACTCGTCGTCACTTCCTCGCCCCTTTCGACCCCCTGCTTCAACACCTCTGTGTTCTCTAAGCAGCTCCCTTTGGTCGATAGAAAGACAGACTGCAACTCCCATGCATGGCCTCTGCCATCACGTTGTAGGGTTTGCACTAATTCTGTTCTCCTTAGCTTCCTTGGTAGCAACGTTCGCTTACTCGACCTTGTCCTCTGACTTGTCGGGCTCCCTTAAGCGAATATAGGCTCTAGAGTAGTCCAACTCTCCAGCTGCTTCGATCATACCTCTGCATGGTCAAGTCCCTCCCCTGGGACTCACTGGTACTTGCATTCGAATTTTTTCCATCGGTGGAACACAGCCCCCATATGCTGATGACCAAGGCTTTTATCCGATGCAAAATTCGATGCACGCACGGAAGACCCGCCTCTGCGGTACCATGGCCTTCACTCCTTGAATCCATAGCCCTTCTTACCGTCGTGTTGTTCACCGAAGTGGAGCTTCCAGTAGCTCCCGATCATACCTCCGTATGATCTAGTCCCTCACGGGACTATGTCGTGTGTATCGCATTGCCACGAACTGTTCCACCACGATCCGCTGCACCATGTCGCCTCCTGGTGACATCTCTATTGCATTATGATCCTTGTGGGATGAACTCGAATTGTGATCCCTCCATGTGTAGCCTCTGCCAATACATCGCAGGGTCTCTTCCACCTTCGATTTTGTTCGCTCCTTTGGCAATCGACCTTCATCCACCCACTCTTGGGTCACACCTAGATGAAGCACCGCTCTAGGACAGTCCGTCGCCTAGTAGCTCCCGAAGTCCACCGACTTCGCTGAAAATAGTGCACCATTGTTTGGATCCTGGGCCTCTGCCCTTACCAGCACAATCTCCGCTGCGCATCGCTTCCTGCCTAGCAACTTGACTGGTAACACTATGGCATATTCTTCAAGAGTACCCGCCTCTGCATCCTCTTGCCCCGTGCCAAGGCCTTCTAAACCCAACTTCGTCTCCGCAAGTTGAGTCGCCTTAGTTCCTCCATCAAATGCTTCTCTGAGATGAGGTGCATGTGTCCAGAAGCTCCTTTCGTCTTTGGCACAATGCAAGATGAGTTTGCTCCGTCAGAATGAAGGACCCATAGAACAACATGATCCTGCTCTTGCCTCTGCAAGAGTTCATGTCCTTGACCTCTGTCCAAGGAAAGCACTATGCCTCCGCTCCATGTTTCATCTTTTATGTTGGCTCCCTTTATGCGGCTTGGTACTTCGCCAAGTTACACCCAAGTTGCTCCGCTCCTCGTTTTGCATTGAGTTGATGGTGGCCCTCGCGCCCACCATTCCACGGGTTAGCCCTCCCTGGAGTCCGATCTCCATATCGACTCCAAGTGTGCCTTCATTTGTGTTGCTTTGGATCGCTCCCCCACTTGATCTCGTAATGCATCCACCAATGCATTCTCTCAAGCGAGATCATGCGACGACTCCTCGCCGCTTGCTCGGTCCATTGAGCTTCGTGGAGTTGTTTGTTGAGGTACTCCTCAATTTGTGCGGTCCGTCTCATATGATTTTCCCTCTGGAGAGCCGGGACTTATCCCTCATGGATAACTGTCCCGTTGGAGCAACATCTCTCTTCGTTTCGGAGACCACCATCCCCTTCGGACTGCTCCGATTTGTTGAACAAACTGTGCATTGTTCTGCCTTCTGCAAACGCACTTGCTAGATTGCGACTCCACGTCAATACAGCCCCCGCTTCACCACTCAAAGCCTAGTAACATGCTGAACTTGTTGCACACTTCAGCCTCCTACGGACGTATCCTTCACATGCAGAAGAGAAAGTTTCAATGCTCCATGGCGTCGAGTTTCGGTCGCCTTGGGATGGCCGCGAACATTCCATCGTCCGCATACAAGCCCATGTATGAGTACTGAATTCTTTGAGTTAGCAATTCCCCTCACCTCTGTGAGCTTTGCACAACTCTTTCGGTCGCTGAGCAACTCATTCCACCTTGCATGGTCTCATCCTTTACCAAGCGTCTCGCTTGCCTTGAGCACCATCAAGTATAGTTGTCAACGTTGAGCCGTAGCTCAAACTCAGCCATCCCAACCTTTGTGCGCTCTACATTCTTCCAAGCTTGCCTGTTGTCATGGTGCCTCTTGCGCGAAGGGTTGGCCATTCCTCTGAATGCCAATCTCAGATGCCCGCTCCTCCGAGCGACTCTTTTTCCCCACATCTCCATGCCCGTTTTCCCACAAACGGTCGCGCGTATGCTGACTGCCCTCAACGCAGCCCCGCTAGATCCCCCACGTTTGCATGCTAAGTGTTTTTATGAGTGCTTGTCCCGCTCTGATACCATCTGTCATAGACTTAGCTGGTTTTGCCTAAGTCGTGCGGCACCCTAGCGTGTCCGTTCGCAAAGGTTAGCCTCCCCGAAGCCTCCCATGGTCCCTTAGGACCCACAAAAGAGAAAACGGGTTAGAGAAAACGCCTCACTCGGGATCCACAAGCAAACATTTCCGAAAACACTTCATAGACAATGCAAATTACAAACAGACTTTACAAGCTCTGAACAGTTGTACAACAAATGGTCAAAATGGTCCATTACAAACCGAAAATCTCTCACACGTGTCCACATGACACAACCTTTATTTACAAGCCTAAAGCGGCCACCAACCTAACTAAAATAGGACTATTAAGCCTTCGGTCGTCCCTCTACATGCTGTGCAGAGCATGAACATACCAAAAGACACGGATATACATAAGCATTACATCAAACATCCTGTTTAGAAGTTTGTCCGTGATACCTTGGCGCAATGTTTGATCCTTCGACCCGATGCCCGAATTCACGGCACGAGGCTTTCTGTTGACATGTCGACCGATCCTCTGGCCCGACGTCTAATCTTCTGACATGTTCAACTCCGGCCCAACATTCCATTTCTCCTGCTTTAATCAATCTACCTCTCCTGATCGAAGCGAGTCCTGCGTCACTCAAAACGCAAATTAGATCATAAAATTATCAATTAGTTTCATCATCAAAATCCGAGATTCAACAATCTCCCCATTTTTTATGATGACAACCAATTGATTACGGAGTTAACGTTAACCCCACCCTATCAATATGCCATATTGATAGAACCTTTAAATTCATAAAATCATGCAATGTTTCAAAATATAAAAATGCATCATACTACACATGATTTAAATCATCATCATTACTTGTCCTCTTTTGTTATCGACAAAAAGGAGAAGTGCATTTAGCAAGTTTTTGAGATACGCAAGTTTTACAACATACAAACTAGTAATAATTTTGAGTTGTATAAGTTTGTAAATTTAGCTTCTTTTTTTGAGATAGGTAAGTTTGCAAGTTTTGCTTCTTGAGATATGCAAGATAGCACTTTTGCTTCTCTTGAGATTGCAAGCTAGCAATTCTTAGTGATGTTTAAGATAGCAAGTTCTTTCTTCTCTTTTGAGAAGTGCAAGCTAGTAATTTTGCTTCTTAGCAAGTTTTTTTCCTTGAAATGTGCAAGCTAGCAATTTTTCTCCCCCTTTGTCATTGTTAAAAAGAAGGAAAGAATACAATGTTGTAATTCTTTTCCCTTTACATCAATTTCCAAATCATAACAAAGATAAAGTATCAATCTTATTTCAATATGACATATTGAAATAAGGTATCATTTCAGAAAATGATAGTTGACTTTCACATCATTTCATCAAAAAATTATAAGTATTGCATGCATTATTCCAAATCATAAATATTTCAATCATGATTGTATTAAAATGTCAAATTACATTACATCATACCATGCATGATCATAACTTCTCATTTTTATGCATCAACATAATATCATGAGTATTTCATGTATAATTTCATATCATCACATGAAGAATATCAAAAAAAATTAATTAGTTAATGAGATATACACTTCATGAATACAAGGGAGTCATGAACCAAATTTCAAATTGTGAATATCGAAAAATCAAGAGAAAAATTATGGTTCTTTTTGGATGACTCAAATAGCGAAAAGAAGAATCATAGTAAATGATCTTGATTCATAAAAAATCTCATGTTATAATTATAAGAATTCATAAGAAAAATCATGATTCATTTAAATAATTCTCCTTTTTAGTAAATAGCAAAATGAACTATGATAGTTCAAAAACAAGATATTAATTCATAGAAAGATCTCAAGTATTAAATATCGAGAAATCAAGATGAAAAAATAAATCTCAATCCATAAAATTTTCTTGTAAGAAATGTAAAGTCATCATCGTCACTTTGGGCATGATACCAAATTAATAAATTTTCAAATCAATATTACTTGGGTATGCATGATACCAAAACATGGTTTCAAGTCTTCAACATATAACATGCATAATTTTAAACCATTATCAAGGTCATAGTTTGTTTGCATAAGTCTCTTCTTTAGTAATTGGTAAGAAGGAATCATCAAAGATAGAAAATATTTTGATTCTCATAAAAAATAGCTCAAGTAGAGAAATCAAAAGAAAGTTCATGATTCAGTTGAAAAATTTTCATTCAAATTCAATTTGTTAACTCCAAACTTATCATCAAAATCACTTTTCTTAATTCAAGAGATAACATAAAATAGATTCATCACTAAGAATTACTTGTTGAAAATTTGAAAAGCTTTAAGATATTTTCAAGAAACATGTATTCTCCAATTTTTGTTTCAATTTAAGTGATTTGATTTCATATAAGCATGTCCAAGTTTTTTTCGCCAAATCAAAACATGCATCATCGTTTAAAATCGAAAGAGCAAATCTCATCATAGAAATCATCAAGATCAATAAATCACAAAAATCATTATTACTTCAAATCATCATGCATAATTAAATCATCAAGCATGATTTCATTAATCATAAAGCATTTTCAATTAAAATGATTAAGTGAATCTAACTCTTCATGCTTAGTTTTCAATACAAAAGCCATGCATCATCATTTATAATCGAATAGCAACATGGAAATCATCAAGATACACATTATTGCTTCTTAAAATATGTATAGAATTAATCTTATTTGGTGTACAAGCATTGCATTTAATTTTAACATTTTTATTCCTTTATCGTAAAACATGTAATTGTCATGATAAAATATATATATTTTTAAAACTAATTCATCAAAGCATGAAAGCACTAAGTAATTTCATGGTAAAGTAAATACATTTCGGGTGAGTTACATACCACATTATGAGAGGCCACCTTGTTTTTGTTGGTTTGCTCCTCATCTTCAAATACGCTTGATTCGTCCTTGAGTGCTTCCTTCTTCTTTGGTAACTTCTTCAGTTTTATATACTCATCTTTGGAGTGCCCCGGTTTCTTGCGTTCATAACAAGTAGTTGTGTTCTTTTTAAGTTTGTTTTTATTCTTTGATTCATGTTTCATGAACTTTTTAAGCTTTATTGTTAAGAGTTCAAAGTCATCATCACTTGAGCTTTCGCTCGAGTGGTCTTCTTGAGTTCTAAGTGTCAAATCCTTCTTGTTCTTTGGAAGATAGTTCTCATATTCATTTTGTATCATACAACTCATTTTATTGGTCATTAAAGACCCGATAAGTTCTTCAAGTGGAAACTTGTTTAAGTCTTTAGCCTCTTGTATTGTCGTCACTTTTGGATCCCAACTTTTTGGAAGTGATCTTAGTATTTTGTTAACAAGTTCAAAATTAGAAAAACATTTACCAAAACTTTTTAAACTATTGATGACATCCGTAAAATGGGTGTACATGTCAATGCTAGTTTCGCTTGGCTTCATTCGAAATAATTCAAAGTCATGCATTAAAAGATTAATTTTCGAATCTTTAACTTTACTAGTATCTTCGTGTGTGATTTCTAAGTGTGTGCCAAATCTCATAAGCCATTTCGCAAATAGAAACTCGATTGAATTTAGTTTTATCCAAAGCATAAAATAAAGCATTCATAGCTTTGGCCTTCAAAGAGAGAGTCTTCTTCTCCAAATTATTCCAATCGTTCATTGGAAGAGAAGACTTTTGAAATCCGTTTTCAACAATATTCCATAAATCAAGATTCAACGAAAGCAAGAAAACTCTCATCCGAGTTTTCCAATAAGTGTAGTCCATCCCATTGAACATAGGAGGACGAATGATAGAGTGATCATCTTGAAAGCTGAAAAGAACCATTTCTCTTGGGTGTTAAATCAAACGATAAAAAACGTGGTTCTGATACCAACTGTTAGGATCGAGTCGTCACTAAGAGGGGGGGGGGGGGGTTGAATTAGTGCAGTGATAAAAGTTACGTTGAGTTAGAAATCTTTATATGATAAAATTCGAATAGTGTGCAGCTAAAGTAATGAGGAAATAAAGCAGTTGCAAAGTAAGTAAATGACAACAATAGAAATGCAAGTCGAGTTTATAGTGGTTCGGTCGTCGTGACTTATGTCTACTCCCGATTCCTCTTCCGTCGAGGCCACTGACATCTATTAACGGTCTTCCTTCAATGGGCGAAGACCAACTACCCTTACAACTCTATTCTTCTTTTGATAGGCTCAGGCAGTGATTTAAAAAGCACTAGGCGCCAAAAGCCATCAAGGTCCAAAAACGCCCGAGGCGTTAGGCGCTCGCTCGAGCGAAGCGAGGCGTTAAAATATAAAAATATATAATATAATTAATAAATATAATTATTTAAAATTTTAAATAAAAATATGCTATTAAATTAAGAAAATCTAAGATTCAAAATCACAATGTCACATTAACAAAAAGTTTCAAAATTCAAAACAATAAAATTTTACATCAAAATAAAAATTAACAACATTAAAATCAAAATAATATATTATTAATCTATTAACAGTATTGAAAATTAATCATTTCAAAATTCAAATAAACTTAATATTAAGAGTATACTGTATACTGAGCCTGACGGAGAAACGAGGAAGCAGCAGCGAGCGGCGGCAGCGGGAAAGGGAAAGGGAGTGGGAGGCACGAGCAGCGGGAGGGCTCGCGGGAGTCGCGAGCAGCGGGAAGGCTCGCGGGAGGCGCGAGCAGCGGGAGGGCTCGCGAGTAGCGGGAGGCGCGAGCAGCGACAGCGACGAGCAGCAGCAGCGGGAGCAGGAGCGACGAGCTACGAGATCGGGAGCGGCAGCGGGTTAGGGTTGGGTAAGGGTTATATCGGTTTAGTTGGTTCGATTGAACCAACTAACAACCGAACCAGGACCGAACCAGACCTAAAATCCTGGTTCGGTCACTTGGTTTACCCAGGCGCTCGCCCGAAGCGCCCAGCGCCTGGGATCGGGCGAGCGCCCAGGCGACGCCTGTTTGAAGCGTGCCGCCTGGGACATTAGCGAGGCGCTCGGGCCTCGCCTCGCCTCGCCCGAGCGCCTAGGCGAGCGCCCGAGCACCTCTTTCAATCACTAGGCTCAGGAGAGAACATTTACCCCACCTTACTCCTCTCTAAATAGAAATCATACTTAGACTAGACGAGGAGAACTCTCACAAGATTACAACAGAATTTTCCCTTGTTTTTGTTCTCAGTTCTTATGTAATTTGAGCAGGGATGAGAGGGGTATTTATAGGCCTCAAATGGATTCAAACTTGGAGCCTAAAAGTGTCTTATCCCCAGTTTTCGAGGTACTAGCGGTACCACCTCCTATGCTGGTCGGTACTACCGCCTGCAGCACTGACACTGGGCAGTACCACCGCCTGACACAGTTTGGGAGACTGTCGGGGCTGTACCACCGCCCAGTTTGGCGGTACTACCGCTTGATACAGTCTTGGAGACTGTGTCTCGGAGACTGAGCCACTAGCGGTGCCACCGCCTGGATCGACGGTGCCACTGAATGAGCTTTTCTCTTAGCCCAAAATAGCCCCACTTTGGGCCCAGTTGGCCCTTAATTGAGTTGACTTAATTACATTCTAAACCAACTCAATTACGATCTAAACTAACTCGATCTAGACAAATTATTACAAAGCATGAATCATCTGTTGTCCAGCATGTCATTGGTTCTTCCGACGCTTCGTCCGATCCTTCGGCTCATCGTCCTCTCCTTCGTTGTATTGCCCAATCGGCATGTTGACACCCGCAACTTCTGATCTCCTTGACGCAATGTCAAATCCTTCGGCCCGATACCCGAATTCACGACATAAAGTCTTTTGCTGACACGTCGACCAATCCTTCGATCCGACGTCCAATCTTCTGACATGTTCGACTCCGGCCCAACATCCGATTCCTCTTGCTTTAATCAATTTGCCTCTCCTGATGGAAGCTAGTCCTGCGTCACTCAAAATGCATATTAGATCATAACATTATCAATTGGTTTCATCATCAAAATTCGAGATTCAACAAACTCTTGTTTAGAAATTCTTGCCATGTGAGGAACATTTGTTCTTTTCGAGCTTGTTGTTTCTAATGTTGCATGTAAATAAAAATGGTTTTGTTCTTTGTATGAGTGTGCTTGATGTTAATTTTTTCCCTACTCTTTCAGCATTTTTTTACTGCAAAGTACAATCTCATAGATTTATGTTGTTGTTTTTTGACGAGTATAATTTTAGTACCATGTCTTTTATTTTGCAGCTATGTACACTTTTGAAGTCAAGAGTTGAATTGTCATACTTCCTTGAAAAACTTTGGAGTATGCAGACATCTGTTCATCAAAATATTCATGGCGAGCCAACTTATATATATATCTCTTTGCATCTTTAATAAAAATTCATCTTATGAACTACTTCTTGTTGTTTGAAATGTCTGAATTCTCCTAAAAAACCAAAATTATCTATGAATGATGCCGGTGGATGCATTTCTCTTGGTTGCAGATGATAATGCATCTTGGGACATGGTTACTGCTAGAGACTTGTGGGAAGACAGACTTGTCGATGGGGAGAATGACTGAGAACAAGATGGTTTTATTCTCATTAGGCAAGAGGATATTGTGGATGGAATAGCATGCTTCATGGCTGATTACCTATTATCATTACAGCAAATGAAAGTATGTCAAGTGCCATCTTACCAAAAACATAACAAGTGTTACTTATTTGCGCTTTTTTTCTGTTTGGAGATCTTTATATTAATGTGAAAGGCACTTTACTTTCCCAATAATATAGATTTTGCCTACGGAGATTTATTGTGTGTAGTCTCTAGGGAAAACACTTTTCATGGACGCAGAGATAATTGCTTTGGTTAAAGAAATTGCTCCAAGATAGTCTGCTTTGTTCTATGAATACTTGTGGTTTTACTTGCTGCAGTGTTGGAGATATCTCTTATAGAAATTGCATAGGTTTTACATATGACATTTCGTTATGCATTGGCCAATAAGGTGTTTGTTTGTGAGTGAAATTCAATTTGCTTAAGAAAAGTTTTAGCTGGTCTTGTTTTTCTTAACCGTTTGCCTTTATTGGGTTTGTCAACATAATGGTCTTCATTATTGTCTGTTTACTTATTGCTAGCAGCTTACTTTTGCAGGAATTTACTCCAAATCAGCTTCAAGATGGTGAGTCATTTGTATTATTATGCCTCTCTCTTTATATTATTGTTGACTGCTTGGCATTAATGAACCGTCGCTTAAGATGCTTGTTGCCTGTTTCTGTGGATCCTTAGCCCTATGCAAAACATTTTCTGTGAAGAAGAGGAGCCAGCTTCCAAAGGCATGGGATGGAAGCAAAGTTATTTACAATGTTGCTTCTTGGAGTGCTACTGCTATCGAGTAGGCATCCTTTTTTATTTTTTATATCATTTTCTTAAAACAGTTTCATGTGACTGACTGCTTTGGTAACATTTACTAGATAAGTTTATTAGAGACCTCGCTTG
This sequence comes from Musa acuminata AAA Group, assembly GCF_036884655.1. Classification (NCBI taxonomy): domain Eukaryota; kingdom Viridiplantae; phylum Streptophyta; class Magnoliopsida; order Zingiberales; family Musaceae; genus Musa; species Musa acuminata. The sequence continues at coordinate 21,443,188 of NC_088331.1, forward strand.
GTGATGCCATAACATTATCTTTTTGCCTAGAAGGCTGGAACCAATAGCATTTACCTCTCTCTCTGCCTTGATGAACTTTAGAAGTAGTCCACAAACATACTTTTGGGTAAAAAGCATATTTTCTCAATGATCGTCTAGATTACGCTCTTGGAAGATACAATTTTGATATAAACATACATTGTTCTTGTCATTTTAGTTTAGAGTATCGAGATTTGTTCGATTCGGAGAAACTACTTTATTTGTAGAGATAAGGTTGCATATATTGATTTAATTTAAATCATGTTACAACACTTTCGGAAGCCTGGTGCACAAGGTCATGTTTTTAGGTTTGGGAGTCTTTGTCCCAGTAATATTCGACAACTTTTTCTTGTTTAATATTACTGGGACAAATTTGTGGTCTACCCATCTTGATTTACGCTAACATGAGGATGGTAATTCCATGAAGAGCTGCTTATAGAAAAATTATGAGGTGATTTGAATAACTGCATATGCAATTTTAGATTAGCATCTGCACCATTCAAATATAATTTTAGATTAGCATCTGCCCAGAACAAACCTTCCAGAGTTTCGGTGGATGGCTTTCGTAGACTATATAACAGGAAGTGGCGTGGAGATAAAATTTGAACACATTGAAGGGACTAGTAATATCCTTGCAAACTCTTTGTCCAGACTAATAAATATTCTAGTTGTAGGATGGCCAAGCGAACAAGTATTCCTGCTATTAGAGGCCACCCAGGAGATTCAAGCACAACCAAACCCGAAAGCAGCGATATACCTCAACAAACTGTTAGTAACCTTGTCCAACAATATCAACAAAAGCTGGACGAGCTCAAATCAGAAATGCAAGGAGGAATCCCCCTCTGTAAAATCAAGGCAATCGAAGGAGAGCTCAGGACCATTCAAAGAGAAGCCGCCCGCCAAGCCTGCGAAGCATTACAATGCTTCCACGACATCCACTCAGCAAAGGCAAAGGAATATCAGAGGAGTGGGGGCAAGGACAGTTGGTACAAAGACTGGCTACCAACTGTCCTCTAGCACCAGCAATAGCTGGAAAGAGCTCTTGCACTAACCAAAGATTCCGCCCAGAGGATAAATAACTTCAATCTTTAGAAACTCGGGGAGCCGTGCATAATTGGAGTCTAGCGTCGGCGCCACTGTTTTGCGCCACTAGTTTTTACTTTACCATCCTTTTGCATTGAGCCCCGGGGAGCCGTGCATAATTGGAGTCTAGTGTCGGCGCCACTGTTTTGTGCCACTAGTTTTTACTTTACCATCCTTTTGCACTGAGCCCTGGGGAGCTGTGCATAATTTGGGGTCTAGCGTCGGCACCCCTGTTTTAGTAAAGGCAAAATAGAAAACTTTGACAAAGAGTGTCGATGGGGGCAAATGATCACCCGACCATCTGCTTTAGTTTCTCTATATAAGTCTTAGATCAGCTCATTGCAGGGCATTCAGAAAATACATCTGAAGTTCTACTTTGAGTTCCAAGTCATAAATTAGAGTCTGTAAGTTTCTTTCTAGTTCTTCGTACCTATCTCTGTTTTTATTTCTTGAAGGTACAATGAAAGCTTAGTGAATACTTTTGCTAAGTGATTACTTGAAGCTTAGTGAATACTTTTGCTAAGTGATTACTTTGGTATCAGAGCTTGTTTTTATGGCTTTCTATATTGCTTCAAGATAGTCATGTGGACAGGTTTTGAGGAGCATGGGTTAAATTTTTGTTAAGTTCCTTCTATCATTTAGAATCAACTCGTGAAGCTTAAATAACCATGGGTAAGTACTTTCTTTAATCCAGGGAAAGGTTGTCAAAAGACGTAAGGTGTCAAAAATTGGGCAGGGAGACCCTAAGAAAACACTGATAAGGTGAGGCAACCTAAGACTAGAAAAAGGAAAGGAAGACCAATGGTTAGGAATGCCTAAGATAGATGTCTGAAAGATGGGAAGAAGCTATACAACAATGGTATACTAGCTCCCATACCTCGAAACTAGACTATCTTGACCTTGCAAAAGTATTTCTCAACAGGTATATTGCTTCATACCTATCTCACTTTGCTAGGGTATCTTGACCTTGCAAAAGTATTTCTTCCCCGCACAAGGTATACCTATTGGGGATATGGCATCTCCCCACCTCCTTCTGAAACGTTAATATCCTGACAATAGGAATTCAGGTTTTATGTGCACCGATCGAGATAGGTATGAAGCACACCATCAGGATTACTTCATACCTATCTCACTTTTATATCACTCCAGGCGAGATGATGCACACCATAAGAAATTAACGTTTATATCACTCCAGGCGAGATGATGCACACCATCGAGTTTATGTGCACCGATCCAAAGAGGCAATGTTGGTCACCAATAATCAGGAAGACAGGGCATTCATCATAGAGGAAAGCTATGACCGACTGCAAAGGAGCCGCATGCAATACATTCACCTAGGCATACTGCAAGTCAGGATGCAAACGCTCCATCGGCAAGAAGAAGGAACACTAGCACTATTAGTGTTCAGAGATAATAGATGGGCTGACGACAAGTCCATCATAGCCACCATGGAGGTAGACTTGACTCGAGGAAGTCAGCTGGTCTACATCATTCCTGACATCATGATGACAATTAGGGACTTCTTCCGCAACATTCAAATTTCAATCCTCACTAGAGGATATTACACATGGCGGAATGGTGAGGCAAACTTGCTAATCACCCGTGGAATAGTAGGGCGACTTTCAAATACCCCGAATATCGCCTTTGCATATGAAACATCAGGGGTGGTGGACTACCTAACAAGCCATGGTGTCCGGGCACTTCTCGGAAGGAGGTACTCCACAACTGAGCTACATGGCAGAGACTGGGTCATCAGACCAACCCAGATTGCAATACTAATACAGCCAACAGAAGTAAGGAGTCGCAACCTTATTGATGGCAGAATATCTATAAGCTTTGACAACTACAAAGCTGCATCTACATCCAGCCGGATCAACTACAATACCGCTGATGATGAAACATTTAGCGATGAAGAAGAAATCCGGAGCCACATAGTAGCTGTCAACATCCAATTATTTGATGATAGTGAAAATGAAGCTGAAGAATTACGTAAAAACCTGAATTCCTATTGTCAGGATATTAACGTTTCAGAAGGAGGTGGGGAGATGCCATATCCCCAAAAATTTCAAAAGAAAGTAATTGCAGCAGGACTCGAGGAAGACCTAGCAATGGAATACCCCCAACTTGCAAAGTTATCTCAACAGGTATATTCATCCTCTGCTGTATCAAATTACAGACCACCTGCGGATTCAACTATGGGACCGGCAAATTACCCCCCAGCAGTGAATGTGGAATCCATAAGCCAAAGGCCCGCATATGAAGGCTACTCAAGACATCCAAGGTTCAAATCCAAGGATTTCTCAGAAGCTTGGAACCTCCCATCAGCCTTCCAACAACAAGGGGCAATGTTTATAATTCCGTCCCAACTTGGGATGTTTAATGAAGTATTTATGAGATGAGAATCAATCACTAAAAACTTGGTTTCCCTACAAGGATTCACTGATCCCCAAGCAAAAATGGAATTCATTGAAAACTTGCTTGGAGAAGCAGAGAAATTAGCATGGATCTAATGGCGAATGGCGTACCCAGAGGAATACCAACTACTAATGGCTAACGCAGACGGAACTGGAGGAACTCAAAATATCCTCTCACAACTAAGGACGATCTTCATTCTGGAGGATACGTTCCAGGGTTCAACTACAGCGCAAGAAGAAGCTTACAGAGACCTCGAAAGGTTATCCCGCACAAACCTCAAGTACATTATTCAATTTCTAAACGATTACATGAAGCTTGCATCTAAGACAGGAAGGTTGTTTACAAGCCCAGAACTTTTCGAAAAACTATGGTCTAAAATGCCTGGAGAATTAGGAAAAAGAATCAAAGAGGCGTTTGAGACGAAATACAGGGGAAATACTATAGGAGTAATTCCAAGGATACTTTTCTCCTATAAGTATCTGGAAGCAGAATGCAAAGATGCTGCCTTCAGAAGAGCGTTAAAAGACTTATCCTTCTACAACGAGATCCTTATCCCTGGATATTATAACAAGCCCGAGAGGAAGTATGGCGTGAGAAGATCAACAATCTACAAGGGCAAACCCCACTCGTCTCACGCCAGAATTGAAAAGAGGAAGCACCTGATAAGAAACAAGAAGTGCAAGTGTTACTTGTGCGGGGAAGAAGGACACTTCGTAAGAGAATGTCCCAATGACCGTAAAAACATCAAGAGAGTCGCTATGTTTGAACAATTAGACCTTCTTGATGACTATGAAATTTTGTCAGTACAAGAAGGGGAAAACCAGAGCGACGCAATCTACTCCATCTCTGAAGGAGAAGACGTAGAAGACCTACAACACGGTATTCACTCCTTCACCCACAAAATTTTTGCACTAATAGAAGATAGTAGAACTTGGTGGATAGGACCCGAGTCAGGTTACTGGGCCAGAGTTCAAGTCTCCCAAGCACAAGCTGAATGCAGACACATATGGGAAATCAACACCGAGTTACCAGCTAATTTGGAGAAGTGCAAATGTTGCAAACGGACATCACAAAGGAGGCACAGGAGACATTGCCCCTTGTGTAAAATTACTTCATGCGGGATGTACAGTATCTACTACTTCATGTGTAAAGACATCCCTCCTTTTGAAGTTAATGCTATATTAGATACAGGAGCAACAACTTGCTGCATAGATGAAAATGCCGTACCAGATGCCGCAATGGAGGAAAATCCCTACATAGTACACTTCAGTGGGATCACCTCTAAGACAACAACAAATAAAAAGCTGAAAGGAGGCAAAATGACCATTGGGGATAACTCGTTCAGAATCCCATATACCTATGCCTTCGCGATGAAACTTGGGGATGACATCCAAATGATAATCGGATGCAATTTTATACGGGCAATGCAGGGAGGAGTAGGGATAGAAGGTAATATCGTTACTTTTTACAAGAACCTTACTACAATTAACACACTGCCCTACATCCCAGCAGCAGCAGCCATAGAAGAATTGGATCTTGAGGAAGATGACTATGTTCAAATCCATGAAGCAGTGTTTTTCTCCGCTGAAGCCCAACAAAGTGACAATGCTATTAGGGCAAAATTTGGAAGCCTACTGGACCAACTAAAGGCCCAAGGATACATTGGGGAAGACCCCCTTAAACACTGGGAGAAAAACAAGATTCAGTGCAAACTGGAAATTAAAAACCCTGATTTCGTGGTGGAAGACAAACCCCTGAAGTATCTCACAACATAGGCTAAGGAGGCTTTTTCAAAGCATATAAGGGCCCTCTTAGAAATCAGAGTAATAAGGCCCAGCAAGAGTAAACACCGAACGACTGCCATAATTGTTAACTCCGGAACAACAATCGACCCAATCACTGGAGTAAAAAATAAAGGCAAAAAAAGAATGGTATTCAATTACAAGAGGCTGAACGACATCACAGAGAAAGACCAGTACAGCCTACCTAGAATCAACACCATTCTAAGAAAGGTCAGCAACAGCAAAATTTATTCAAAATTTGATCTTAAGTTTGGCTTTCATCAAGTTGCTATGCACCCAGACTCAATTGAATGGACTGCCTTTTGGGTCCCTGACGGGTTATATGAATGGATAGCCATGCCATTCGGGCTTAAAAATGCACCAGCAATATTCCAAAGAAAGATGGATGAATGATTTAAAGGCACAGAGGAATTCATTGCAGTATACATCGATGATATACTAGTCTTCTCTGAAAATGAAAATGACCATGCCCGACACCTAGCCCAAGTGCTAGAAATCTGTCAAATAAACGGCCTGGTATTAAGCCCATCAAAAATGAAGATAGTAGTCAAGGAAATAGAATTTCTTGGGGTAATTTTAGGAAACTCAAAAATTAAGTTACAACCCCACATCATCAAAAGGATCACTGAATATCAGGAGGAGGACCTTACCACCAAGAGAGGACTCAGATCATGGTTAGGTATACTCAATTATGCTCGAAATTATATACCTAACTTGGGCAGACTTTTGGGACCACTCTATTCCAAGACGGCTCCCAACTGGGGAGAAAAGATTTAATGAGCAGGATTGGAAGTTGATCAAAAATATCAAAAGCCTGGTTAAAAATCTCCCAGATCTAGAGGTTCCTCCAGAAGAATGCTTCATCATCCTTGAAACCGACGGATGCATAGAAGGGTGGGGAGGGGTCTGTAAATGGAAAAAACACAAAAATGACCCTCGAAACACTGAGAAGATAAAAAGGAAGTCATTATCAGGACAGACTGCCAGGCAATTATTAGCTTCTTTAACAAGTCTGCTCAGAACAAACCATCCAGAGTTCGGTGGATGGCTTTCGTAGACTATATAACAGGAAGTGGCGTGGAGATAAAATTCAAACACATTGAAGGGACTAGTAATATCCTTGCAGACTCTTTGTCCATATTAATAAATATTCTAGTTGCAGGATGGCCAAGCGAACAAGTATTCCTGCTATTAGAGGCCACCCAGGAGGTTCAAGCACAACCAAACCCGAAAGCAGCAGCATACCTCAACAAACTGTTAGTAACCTTGTCCAACAATATCAACAAAAGCTGGACGAGCTCAAATCAGAAATGCAAGGAGGAATCCCCCTATGTAAAATCAAGGCAACCGAAGGAGAGCTCTGGACCATTCAAAGAGAAGCCGCTCGCCAAGCCTGCGAAGCATTACAATGCTTCCACGACGTCCACTCAGCAAAGGCAAAGGAATATCAGAGAAGGAGTGGGGGCAAGGACAGTTGGTATAAAGACTGGCTACCAACTGTCCTCCAGCACCAGTAACAGCTGGAAAGAGCTCTTGCACTAACCAAAGATTCCGCCCAGAGGATAAATAACTTCAGTCTTTAGAAACTCGGGGAGCCGTGCATAATTGGAGTCTAGCGTCGGCGCCACTGTTTTGCGCCACTAGTTTTTACTTTACCATCCTTTTGCACTAAGCCCCGGGGAGCCGTGCATAATTGGAGTCTAGCGTCGGCGCCACTATTTTGCTAAAGTGATTGGTATACCAATAGAGTCAATTAAGAAGTTAGCAAAAGTATTCACTAAGCTTCAAGTAATCACTTAGCAAAAGTATTCACTAAGCTTTCACTGTACCTTCAAGAAATAAAAACATTGATAGGTATGAAGTACTAGAAAGAAACTTACAGACTCTGATTTATGACTTGGAACTCAAAGTAGAACTTCAGATGTATTTTCTGAATGCCCTGCAATGAGCTGATCTAAGACTTATATAGAGAAACTAAGGCAGAGGGTCGGGTGATCATTTGCCCCCATCGACACCCTTTGTCAAAGTTTTCTATTTTGCCTTTACTAAAACAGGGTCGTCGACGCTAGACCCCAAATTATGCACGGCTCCCCGGGGCTCAGTGCAAAAGGATGGTAAAGTAAAAACTAGTGGCGCAAAACAGTGGCGCCGACGCTAGACTCCAATTATGCACGGCTACCCGGGGCTCAGTGCAAAAGGATGGTAAAGTAAAAACTAGTGGCACAAAATAGTGGCGCCGACGCTAGACTCCAATTATGCACGGCTCCCCGAGTTTCTAAAGACTGAAGTTATTTATCTTCTGGGCAGAATCTTTGGTTAGTCAAGAGCTCTTTCCAACTGTTGCTGGTGCTGGAGGACAGTTGGTAGCCAGTCTTTGTACCAACTGTCCTTGCCCCCACTCCTTCTCTGATATTCCTTTGCCTTTGCTGAGTGGATGTCGTGGAAGCATTGTAATGCTTCGCAAGCTTGGCGGGCAGCTTCTCTTTGAATGGTCCTGAGCTCTCCTTCGGTTGTCTTGATTTTACAGAGGGGGATTCCTCCTTGCATTTCTGATTTGAGCTCGTCCAGCTTTTGTTGATATTGTTGGACAAGGTTACTAACAGTTTGTTGAGGTATGCCGCTGCTTTCGGGTTTGGTTATGCTTGAACCTCCTGGGTGGCCTCTAATAGCAGGAATACTTGTTCGCTTGGCCATCCTGCAACTAGAATATTTATTAGTCTGGACAAAGAGTCTGCAAGGATATTACTAGTCCATTCAATGTGTTCGAATTTTATCTCCACGCCACTTCCTGTTATATAGTCTAAGAAAGCCATCCACCGAACTCTGGAAGGTTTGTTCTGAGCAGACTTGTTAAAGAAGCTAATAATTGCCTGGTAGTCTGTCCTGATAATGACTTCCTTTTTATCTAGGAAATATATCTTTAAGGATTCCAGAGTCTTCATTACCGCATGCATTTCTGCATCAATGGTGCATTTGATAGGACTGGATTTTCCACTAGCATAGGCGTAGATTTTCTCAGTGTTTCGAGGGTCATTTTTGTATTTTTTCCATTTACAGACCCCTCCCCACCCTTCCATGCATCCGTCGGTTTCAAGGATGATGAAGCATTCTTCTGGAGGAACCTCTAGATCTGGGAGATTTTTAACCAGGCTTTTGATATTTTTGATCAACTTCCAATCCTACTCGTTAAATCTTTTCTCCCCAGTTGGGCTTGTCTTGGAATAGAGTGGTCCCAAAAGTCTGCCCAAGTTAGGTATATAATTTCGAGCATAATTGAGTATACTTAACCATGATCTGAGTCCTCTCTTCGTGGTAAGGTCCTCCTCCTGATATTCAGTGATCCTTTTGATGATGTGAGGTTGTAACTTAATTTTTGAGTTTCCTAAAATTGCCCCAAGAAATTCTATTTCCTTGACTGCTATCTTCATTTTTTTTGGGCTTAATACCAGGCCGTTTATTTGATAGATTTCCAGCATTTGGGCTATGTGTCGGGCATGGTCATTTTTATTTTTAGAGAAGACTAGTATATCATCGATGTATACTGCAATGAATTCCTCTGTACCTTTAAAGCATTCATCCATCTTTCTTTGGAATATTCCTGGTGCATTTTTAAGCCCGAATGGCATGGCTAGCCATTCATATAACCCGTTAGGGACCCAAAAGGTAGTCCATTCAATTGAGTCTGGGTGCATAGCAACTTGATGAAAGCCAGACTTAGATCAAATTTTGAATAAATTTTGCTGTTGCTGACCTTTGTTAGAATGGTGTTAATTCCAAGTAGGTTGTGCTGGTCTTTCTCTGTGATGTCGTTCAGCCTCTTGTAATTGAATACCATTCTTTCTTTGCCTTTATTTTCTACTCCAGTGATTGGGTCGATTGTTGTTCCGGAGTTAACAATTATGACAGTCGTTCGGTGTTTACTCTTGCTGGGCCTTATTACTCTGTTTTCCAAGAGGGCCCTTATATGCTTTGAAAAAGCCTCCTTAGCCTGTGGTGTGAGATGCTTCAGGGGTTTGTCTTCCACCACGAAATCAGGGTTTTTAATTTTCAGTTTGGACTGAATCTTGTTTTTCTCCTCGTGTTTAAGGGGGTCTTCCCCAATGTATCCTTGGGCCTTTAGTTGGTCCAGTAGGCTTCCAAATTTTTCCTTAATAGCATTGTCACTTTGTTGGGCTTTAGCGGAGAAAAACACTGCTTCTTGGATTTGAACATAGTCATCTTCCTCAAGATCCAATTCTTCTATGGCTGTTGCTGTTGGGATGTAGAGCAGTGTGTTAATTGTAGTAAGGTTCTTGTAAAAAGTAACGATATTACCTTCTATCCTTACTCCTCCCTGCATTGCCCTTATAAAATTGCATCCGATTATCATTTGGATGTCATCCCCAAGTTTCATCGCGAAGGCATAGGTATATGGGATTCTAGTTATCCGCAATGGTCATTTTGCCTCCTTTCAGCTTTTTATTTTCATCTATGCAGCAAGTTGTTGCTCCTGTATCTAATATAGCATTAACTTCAAAAGGGGGGATGTTTAAAATTTCGATTTGTACCTTTAGATTAAACAACATATTTTTGGCTTTTCTTGAACCACTTGTTTCCTTGGTTTCAACGGATAAGACTTTCTGGGTTTCGTCTGCGAGTAGAACGAAGATTTCCTTGTCCTCCTCAATTTCTTTTTCCTTCAATCTTTGCATTTCCTTTAATAGATCAGCTCTTTCTAGTCTTAACCTGTCGACCTCCATTGCCTCTTTTTCCAGCTGATCATACTTCTTTTTCTTTTTGCATACTTCATGTTGTAGGCGAAAGTTTTCTTGGGCAGTGGTTACGGCCTGGATGTGCATCTCTTCCATTTCCTTGGCCTTTTGCAGTTCAGATTCTACTACAGTCTTGAGCCTCCTAATTTCTGCTTCACAGTGATTAATATAATCCTGTTGCTACTGAAGCAAGTTTCTTGGTTCATACCTTGGTGGTTCCTTAGTCATTACGGGGGTTCTTTTATCAAAGTAGTAGATACTGCACATCTCGCATGAAGTAATTTTACACAAGGGGCAGTGTCTCTTGTGCCTCCTTTGTGATGTCCGTTTGCAGCATTTGCACTTCTCCAAATTTGCTGGTAACTCGGTGTTGATTTCCCATATGTGTCTGCATTCAGCTTGTGCTTGGGAGACTTGAACTCTGGCCTAGTAACCTGACTCGGGTCCTATCCACCAAGTTCTACTATCTTCTATTAGTGCAAAAATTTTGTGGGTGAAGGAGTGAATACCGTGTTGTAGGTCTTCTACGTCTTCTCCTTCATAGATGGAGTAGATTGCGTCGCTCTGGTTTTCCCCTTCTTGTACTGACAAAATTTCATAGTCATCAGGAAGGTCTAATTGTTCAAACATAGCGACTCTCTTGATGTTTTTACGGTCATTGGGACATTCTCTTGCGAAGTGTCCTTCTTCCCCGCACAAGTAACACTTAGCACTTCTTGTTTCTTATCAATTGCTTCCTCTTTTCAATTTTGGCGTGAGACGAGTGGGGTTTGCCCTTGTAGGTTGTTGATCTTCTCACGCCATACTTCCTCTCGGGCTTGTTATAATATCCAGGGATAGGGATCTCGCTATAGAAGTATTATAAATAAGGAAAATCAAGTTTGGTATCTCCTGTTTAAACTATAAACTAGGGATAGGGGCGCCGACGCTAGACTCCAATCACTTTAGCAAATTAAGAAGAGCTACTACTTCTTCGTTCAGTGCACTAAATTAGGTAGGTTACCTCAATTTTCTTTCGATGGAGCTCATCGTAGGAAAAATGTCATTTCAACTTTTAGTTAATAATACTCGACCATAATTTTTGGGAAAAAATGTCTTGGGGGTTTTTGTTGCAATCTTCAGTTATGTATTGCTGCATAATATTCATATATATATTGAATCTCCATCATCCTTTCAACCTTGATTTATCGTTGATCAAAGAGACAACTGCTCCCCGATTCATATTAAGTTTATAGGAAGAATTAGAACTTCATGACTCTTTGTTGCTTGCGAGCGGCCGAAGTTCGAGTTATAGTTTCTTGTTTTAATTACAAATATAAATTAAGATCACATCTTCATCTACTGGCTTCAGCTTTTTTAGATGCAATATTAGATAGCCTCTTGAGCCACTATCCAAAGTATTTGAATCGGACTATCAAGATCGTAACGTCTCAAATTAAAAGTACATAAGTTGAAATTTTCATCAGATCGTGCTAATAAAAATATCATATTAATATTTCAAGTATTAAATCGAGCCATCTATCAACCACACACACACCAACGGTGTGTTACAAATATAAATTAAGATTGTGTCATTTGCTTTTCAGATGCAATGACATAACGTAATCATACAAATTGATCTCGATGCTCTCTAGTATGAAATATAAAGATCAAAATGAACACCATCTATTTTTTGGGTTAATAATTAGAGTTAAAACATATGTGAAATGATCTGCAGCCGTTGGATAATGTTCGTCTCCCGTCATCATCGGCCAAGTGCTAAATTCCTTCGAGTTCAGGTACACTAAGTTGTTAAAAAGCAAGAAGTCTGGACTCTGCAGTTGGTTAAACCCTCACACGACTTTGCTTCCTAATGACAACTAAAGAAGCAGTCACTCTCTTCTTCTTTAGGGTGGATCCGCGATACCCACTCTTAGCTGCACATGTAGCTCAACTGCCGTGCCAACTCACTGATCATAAATAACAAGTAGCAACCTTGGTCATCAGCTGGTTCTACCACCGCTGCTAAGTCCTCTTGTTGCATCGAACCATCCGAAAAATTCTGAAAGCATCAGTCTTTGATCCATCTTTAAAAAACTGTACAGATACAGTAGCCACTGCAGGAAGAGTTTTCCACAAACTGAGGCATGCTCATGCGATGTTCCCAAAGAACAAGAAGATGAACCCATAGCCTCCCTCAATTTTGAACAGAACCAACTTGAAACTCATTACAGGAAGAACCTGGTTTCAGATCACACTTTCCCTTCGTACTGGAAATCCAATTGGTAGTCGTGCAGTAAAGTTGAAAGAGTACTTCTGCACGAACTCTCTGCAAGCGAAATGACACAAATAATTAGTTACTGCTCGGAAACATTCATTTATCTAACCTGCTCAATCTGATGAGGACCGCTTCGCAATTACTAACCATCAAGTACAGTATGAAGCTGTTGAATATCACTTGCTGTGCATATATCAATCAAGGAATATATGCCAGGTCTCAATGCTTCATCGATCTCCCTGCAAACACAAAGCAAACAAAAAGCAACTAGTAAATCTTTGTTGATGGAGGTTAACCTATCATGTGCGGTAGTAGTTACTTCGCTAAAGTGATGACTTGTATAAGGCACATGCCTAGAACAAGGAACTTACCTTTTGATGCCTGTTTGGAAGGGGCCATATCCTGAATATACATTGATGTAACTAGAAAGGAAGTAAATCGAGTGCCTTCCAAGAGCATCCTTTTGCTGTCTTATCTGTAAATACAACAAACCAAAAAGGAAATAATCTGTAGCATGCACTAAGAAATATGAAATAATGGAAAGAATGGCATGCGAGTGGTTGCTTTATATAATCTGCAAAGCACATAGGAGGAACGAATGTGATTTTCTGAGACAGCTTCCTTCAGGCTTCTGGAAACTGAAGTCTCTTAGGTTAGATTTACGACATTGCATAGTTTATGTAGGCGCTTTGATGACAGTTGACAAGATTCTTCCTCAAAGCGCAAATCATAAAAATGTTATCACCTTTTTACAGAGAGTGTAATCTTCATACCTTATTAACATTGTTACAAGGATAAGAACATTAGTAAAAAGATCAGATCTTGAGTGAAAAATTGATTTTCTATGGAATGTCCTTCCCATGTCACTTCTGCATCCAGTTTGTCTCCTGTCATGTTGTGATTCACTCTCCATTTATTTAGGACCACAATCGCCGTGCACGTTCTCCGATTCACTTGAATCTTCATAACTTCCGAAGTTGGTAGAAAATTGCTTGATAATTTAACCAATTTGACCACATCATGGCTTATCAGATATCATATATATTACCAGTTCTTATAGCATTTCTTTTTCCAATCATCTTTGGATAATTTTTGGAGCTACAAAGCTGGATAAAAAAGAATAAGAATTGGTCAACAACCATGATGTATCCTCAAGATCTGTGATATACATTATACACCTTTGCAAAATCCTTGATCACCATAGAACCAACCCTTCATTTGAGCAACTTGAACAATGATAATCCCCTGTGCCATGGACACATATATACGTTTTGAACGCTAACACCAAGGCACATAGGATCCCATGTCGTGACTTCTTTGCTCCAATAAGTCACTAGGGACTACCGGAAATGTACACAAGGCATCAAAAAATGCATGCTGTTCATGATAAAAGTCTTTAACCCAACCTCTATGTAGTCCAACTACAAGCAAGCATTGCCTTGTGGGTATAGACACCCTCTCTTAGTCCAAGAAATTGAGAAATGAAGACACCTTTATTTCAGTACTTGACCGCAGATCTTAAAAAACTGACATACATGTTTAATCATAACCACAGTCTGAACCCTTTTCCTCTTGTCACTAATTTGGATGGCATTGGGCAAGTCATTGTGGTTCCTGCCATTTATCAGTAGAATTTGAACATCCTTTATGCAATCTGCTTTTCTACTATTTGGCTTGGTCTAAATATCAAGTTATAAAATTTGTGCCATAGCTCCAAGGTACCATGTGATGAAGATCTTTGATCCCATAAACTAAATACCATGGAATCCTAATCATATGAACACACAATGCACCAGTATGCAGCAAAGAAATGCCCTTCTCAAGCTGAGACGTAATTTAAGTCAGACAATTTTTGCTACTAAATTTTATCAGAAATAGAAAAGGAATATAGTGTCTCGAGAAAGCTCTTCAGATACATAAGAGAAACATGTAAACTAGTATATCCACCCAATTTTTCACTCCTTGGAGTCCATCAGAAAGAGAAAAAAAAATGATGTAAACTTCCCAGTGATTTAAAAAGCGCTAGGCGCCAAGGTCCAAAAACGCCCGAGGCGCTAGGCACTCGCCCGAGCGAAACGAGACGCTAAAATATAAAAATATATAATATAATTAATAAATATAATTATTTAAAATTTTAAATTAAAATATGCTATTAAATTAAGAAAATCTATTAACAGTATTGAAAATTAATAATTTCAAATAAACCTAACAATATTAACAGTATACTGTATACTGTTAACAGAAGGAGAAGAAGGAAGTGTAAGGGGGTGCTGAGCCTGTTGACTGAGAAAAGAGGAAGCGGCAACGGCGAGCGGCGATAGCGGCGAGCAGCGGGAGCCGGAGTGGGAGCGGGGAGCAGCGGGAGGCGCGAGCGGCGACAGCGACAGCGTTTACGAGCAGCGGCCGCGGGAGGCACGAGCGGCGACAGTGATAGCGTTTGCGTGCAGCGAGAGGCGCGAGCGGTGATAGCGGCAGCGTTTGCGAGCGGCAAGCAGCGGGATCGGGATTGGGATCGGTAGCGACGAGGGTTAGGGTTCGTTTGTCACTTATATCAGTTTTAGTTGGTTCGATTGAACCAACTAACCATCATAGACCGAACCAGGATTGAACTAGACCTAAAAACTTGGTTCGGTCGCCTTGGTTAACCCAGGTGCTCGCCCGAAGTGCCCAGCGCCTGGGCTCGGGCGAGCGCCCAAGCGACGCCTATTTGTAGCGCGTCGCCTGGGAGATTAACGAGGCGCTCGGGCGAGCCGAACCAGGATCGAACCAGACCTAAAAACTTGGTTCGGTCGCCTTGGTTAACACAGGTGCTCGCCCGAAGTGCCCAGCGCCTGGGCTCGAGCGAGCGCCCAAGCGATGCCTGTTTGTAGCGCGCCGCCTAGGAGATTAGCGAGGCGCTCGGGCCTCGCCCGAGCGCCTAGGCGAGCGCCCAAGGGCCTTTTTAAATCGCTGAAACTTCCTACAAAGGTTGATGTATGTAGGAAGTTTACACAGCTTACTATGGCTGTTTCACCAAGAATTGTGGCTAAGGTATGACAATTTCTAATAGGTTGATTACATAGCATATCCACAAAATAAGAAAATAAAAATAAATTCCTACAGAAGCCACACCCGTGAAAGGAGGGTTTTATTACCTAATGGAGAATAGGATGGAACTAAGGGACATGACCCAGATAGGATCAACCTAGAACTTAAAATATTCACTTGTAAGAACCCCAACGCACATTAGCCGTAAGCAACCAATTCTAAATTTCCATGTATAACATCTCTATATATATTTTCCACAGACAATTCACTTTGTCAACATAAATCTAAAAGGAAAGTCATCAAGTTGATATTTTAGTTTTGCAAGAAAAAATTGATGCCACGACTTAGTTTGACCTTTGTCATCGACTATTACATCGGCCAAAGGATGATAGCCTATGCCGTATGTGCTGATTGGTGCATCTGTTCATCCAGGTTCCATTTGAATGGCATATACAGAGACCAACTGGCTTGTCCTAATCTACACACCAATTTGAGATGAACAAAATGTCATCTCAACTGCATGTCCATGCCAAAAAATAATCCTTGGTGACACCAGCTTTTAGACCTCAAAATACAATCCTCAGCTCCGACTATTATATTTGGTGTCTGATCTGTTTGTTGTCCTCTTTATTCATCATCAAGAATCCCAAACATTAAATGGAAAATCAAGTTTTAGAACTGGAGATCAATAGATCTAGCTAGCTATGTAGCAAAATTGGTTTACTGGATATTGCTACTGAATGTACAATGAGTCAAAACAAATTAGCAATCAATTTCATGATGTATATGAAAATATTTCATTAAAAAAAAATCCTCACAAACCTCTTCATAGATCCTCCTCAAAAAGCTAGCACATTTTACCGCCTCCTGCACATCCCAGGTAAAATAACCTTTTCTGCTATGTGAATTTGTGTCAAAATTCTCCAGACAGTTAAGCAAAGTGATAACTGAATCTTGAAGTACGGCAACACATTGTTCAACCTTGCTACAGAGCAAACAGGAGAAAGAAAAAAGGCTTACTCATCAAGTAAACAAAAGTATATGGAAATTGAAATATATGTGAATCACATATATCCAATGTGAAACAGCAGAAATAAACTATGTTCAACATTTCATATGAAAAGAGAATAACATAAGTATTTGTATGCATTTGTACAAGTCATCTACTAAGACAAAGCCCAACCATCTTATCAAAATTACATCCTAGTCTTGGAGCATGCCCAATAAGAAAACTGGTATTTTGTAACCCCGATGACAAAATGACTGGTCCGGATTATAAAGTCACCAGATGGAATCCTCACCAAGCTGCAGCAGTAGCAATCAAACTATCATGGGCATAATGTTGCTAAAGAGTATAAACTACCCCATGCAATCACTAATTATTGTATAAAGAGTATAACAAAGGATACATCTGCACAATATTGTCTGAAACAAAAGGAAGTAAATTGCTAATAAATGCAAATATTTTAGCCAAGGATTGCTGTGCCGACCTGTACTGCCCGGTATGGGCGGTACATACTGGTCCAACAAGATACTAGTATGTGGATCGCCCTCTACCGGGCGATACTATCACATGATGGGGTCTGTACCGAACGGTAACAATCGATATCCGACGGTTACCAACTTATACCGATCAACAACAATCGGATTTCGACCGTTATCGATCAAGGGATGAGATTTCCCTATTTCAAATGGTCAGTACATGTTGGTAATGGTCTGATTTCGACCGTTGCCGATCAAGGGTTGAGATTGCCCTATTTCAAATGGTCAAATTGACCGTTTGAGGCTTAGAAAAGGGTTTTTAAATCCTTTCCTCTCACCTCTTTCAACTCATTTCACTCGAACTTTTTTTCACTCGTTAGAAAGAATCGAGTCGGGTAACGAGACACCTTCGCAATAGCATTCAACAACCTGCTTGGTTTAGAGACATGGTAGTGATGTGGATAGCAGTGCCTCGACAGATGATAGTGGCAACACTAGGGAGTCAATGGTCTCATCTACACAATTTGAGGGAGGCGCATGGACCGAGGAGCAGTATTTTACACATACCACCCAAGATTCAAATCATGGAGCTTGACGAGGTACTGATCAAGTTTATGCACGGAAAGGGAAGAGGAAGGGAAAGACATTGGATAATCTTGAGCAAATGTCATAGAGCCTACACGACGTAAACACAGAGCGAAGCTGATTGTGTTCACAATCATCGTATTATGGGGAATCTTATGGCTAACAGCAGTACGATGATAGTTGGTCATACTTCTTCGAGCAACAATACGATAATCGATCTTACAATACGAAGCAATAGATCAGTAGCCAAAGTAGAAGTTTTGTTATTCTCTATGTTCTGCATCAATACATGCCACATTCGTCCTTGCCTCAGGAGCCACCTTGGACACGTGGTTCACGATGATCAAACTATAACCACCATCACATTGATGCACCAATAGCATATGATGTATCAGCACATTATGTCATGGGATCAATTTCATGATTGAGTCCAACAAACATATCATATTGATATACAAATACATAGGATCGAGGATTCTAATCCATCGCTTGTGGAATTCTGTCGTTCTTTTTTATGGTAAGAACAGGTATATTTATCAATCGATTACTTAATTCATTTGAATCTTAAAGTTCAAGTTGTTTAAAAAATAATCTAATAATTCAAATTATTTCTTTGTAGATAATTCAATATTAACGGAAGGACGATCCAAAACATATCACAAAGCTATTCCTTAAAGTCCAAAAAAGATGTCACTACTCTATCCTAATTTCCATTATTTTGCTAAAATTATACTAAATTTATATTTATTTTCAACTTAAAAACCCTGATCTAACTTTTTTTTTATTTTTTAGGTATTTTGGAGCTATTTTCGATGATTTTGGGTGTACAGTTGGTACACCTCGGTGTACCGATATCTGGTACATTGGTATGCCTTGGTACATACAGTATCGATGCTTGGTTGGTACACCAGTATGGATTGAGAATTTTAGTTATCTTAGTCTCATTAAATTACTAACTTAGGAATATGAGATAGTCCTACACAATGCAAGTTTAATGTCAGATAAATAAACCATGAACATTCTTTCATCAAATAGAAAATGTGTCAGCTTAGAGCTCAATTTCATCCATTAATAGTGTCAACGTAAAAGGGATATTGAAGACTGAAGTATTTATTCTAGAAGCATGATAATAGCTACAAGAGGTCATCCTAAAGAAATAAGAAGATTTAACAAATTTTTGCCAACCTTCATCTTTGCATGTTGAAAAGAGAAGCAAACTTTTGGATAATAAATGGATGCTATTAGAAATTTGGCTAGAGTTTTAATGCTAGTTGACAAAGCCTTTAAAGTATAGGACTCCTCATTTATGGAAGGATTCAACACTTAGTAAATTTTTGCACTTATGGACTTTATTTTTCAAGCTAGTTATCAACACTAGTACGAAAAGGTGTAATCCAACACTTAAGTGTAACATGCCAAACAAAGCTAGCTTGGACACCAATTAGGAGCTTGGGCAATTGACAAGCTGACAACCAATAAGTCCAAGACCATAAAGGGAGGATACAGGATGATGTGAACAATCATGCTGCAATGTTCACCTCAACCGAAACCATTTAATTCTAAGAAGTTTATATCATTTTATATCAACAATCTTACACCTGACACATATAAAAGTTAAATGCCAATATTATCAGTAATTCTAACATGTCCCACAAAAATTTATGTTGACTATCACGATCCGGCTTAAACTTCAGTAACTAATTTATATATTGTCCACTGTTACAAGGTATGACAGTACTATCAAAGTTCTTATCTGCCTAAGAGCCAATATTACTTTTAGATAGTCTCGGTTGCATATTTACACAAAATTCTAGTCATCCCCAGACACAGTATATCAAGTTTAATGGCCCACATCCAATACATCAGAAAGTGTTGAGGTTCCTGATACTTACAAGGATTAACAAGTTTCAGAAGCAGTCCATTCAAATGTGTCATTTGTAATTGCAGGTGCATAAAGTCCAAATTTATTTGATGAACAAGAAATCCATGTCAACTAAATCTGTATAGATTAAACTAAACAAATACACTTAGTACAAACTGGATAAATAAACTATCAATAAGTCTTGTTTTAACAAAAATACATAAATGTATGAAAATAATCTTCCATGATTACCGATTCCTCAGAAAGACACAAAATAACATGAATATTATTAAAAACAGTTTTCAAGCATGCATATCCAAGTCTAACCAAGTGAACATCATGTACTTACTTTGCCCTGATTGGCAACTTAATGGAAACTATTCCAAAATTTTAGATCAAGCTTCAACCAAAAGATTTCATGAGTATAGAAGCACCAAAAAAGTAGCACGTACCGTGTCCGGTGCTTAAGAGTTGTGTATAAAAGTTTGCAGCATGAAGTGTATAAATCGATAGAGAACTGACGATCAACATTAGAATCATGAACATCATGGAAGGGTCCTGCCTCTGGAATACTAGTAGATAATGAACAGTCATGAGAATCTTTGAGGTGACTGAAGTCCCTGAAAAGTACCATTGGTATCTGCAAACACTGGCTAGCATGGCATGTGTCCATTTGAAATGAATGCTTCCCAGCAATTGTTGTAAGAACCTCAACACACATAAGAACAACTGAACCGGAATCTGGATTAATCTCAGTTTTGTTATAAGGTAACTTCTCTATGTAAAATATTTTTGGCTGCTGGAGGTGCAAAACTATATTGAATAAACAACCCAATAAACTTGAGATATTTTCCTTTATGACTTGCTTTTGTTCTGCAGCCCATACCAGAAAAAAACGAATTATGAATAATTTCATATATGATAAATATTTTTATTCAATAGCATGTTTATCGATAAGCAACTTATTATAATATGAATACATTTTCAAGCAGGGTACTTCATGTGAATGCAACCGCAAATACTTGTTGACTGCCAAATGATGATTTTCATTCTAGGTTAACTAGGAAATCAATCCATCTGTTCGAAAAATTAAATATTCATTTTGCATTGACTGCAGACACTTGTATTCATAGGGAACTCATTCAGGAAAAAGAAGGGGAAAAAAAACATGAGACTATTGCAAAGTACCTGAAACATATTCAAGAACCATATCCAAGCAGTCAATCCCACCTGCCACATTTGGGGAGACTGTCCCTCCATCAAAATTTCCAGTTCTTACTTCATACACCATATGGCAACCTTGCGGTGTTCCAATCAGGGCCCTCTCTATTGCTTGCACAGCTGTCCTCAACTGCAATTTCACCGGTCTTCCAATGAATTTTCTGAATGACAACCGAAGTTGACTTTTGAATTCATTGATGCTGTATTCTCCAACAAGTGATTGCTTCTTATGAACACTCACATGAGTTTCTCTCTGGAGCATTTTTGTATTTGATCCTGTCTCATGAGATGAAAGAGTTGCAGACTTTCCTTGTAGAGAAATGCATTTCCCTATTACTCTCAAATGAATGTCTAGTAACTGTGCATACACATCTTTTGTCAAGGTAGGATCAGACAAGCTGATGTAATTCCCAACAACTTCAAGATATTTCAATGGACCATCTACCCAAACAAAGGTAAATGGATTTGGTCTGCCAACCATTTCTGCTATTCCCTGTAGAATAATATGAGAAGTTTGAACAAGAAGACCCATCGACTTTGATGACAAGTAATAAAAATTGCCATGTGGTTTCAGACTGTTGGAAAATAAAAGCGTACACTTTAGCTTAAGGATAGCTGCAGAAGCCAAAAATAGTTGTCTAACCATGAATGCTAAATGGGGACTTTCACCCTCTAATAAATTTTGTAAGAAAGACCCTCTCAAATTCTGCAGATTAGACAAATCAACATTCTGAACTGCTCTAAAAGCATTAATTACCCACTTCTTGTGGCTATCTGATGATCTTTCCTTCTTTACACTGGAATTCTTAGTGTGTTCATCATCTGACGAGTCTTTGATGTCAATCCTATAACAAGCCGAGCATTTGGATCTTGCTCCTTGCTCTCCAACAGAAAATGGCTCATGATGATGTGAACATCCAGAAGCACTTTCGATGAGTACATTTCTATACAAACTATTATTGTATGGGAGATTATGTGTAGGATGGGTTTCACTGTCTTGTCCATCATCAACAATAAATATACTAATACACGAATAAACAAAATTCTCAAATAGAACAATATAATTGCTCAATCTAGAAAGACAGGAATGGTTGAACCTCAGTGATTGTGATTGTTGTTTGTCAGTAACGTGGTCAATACCTATGCTATCTGACGTAGATGCCAGGCCCCATAGAAACCCTTGTAGGCAAGATATAACACACGATAATTTATTGAGGCTCAAAATGTTATGATCAATTTCTTCTTTGAGTGCATGCCCCATATCCTTCAATATAACAGTTGAATTTCTTATCTGATCTGCCAGTATCTCAGCCAAAAGTTCCAAATATTTCCAGGGTTCAACATTTTCTGAAGTTACAATGTGCTGATCAATTACATTATAAGCATCTTTTCTAGTTTTGTCATAATGTAAAGGGAGCTTCATATGAAGCTTCTCATTGTTTATTATAGATTGTAATGCAGTACTCATCAGTTGTTTGCCTACTGTCAAAAATATATAGGATGTGTGATCCACCAAGGAAAATGTCATAGTTTTCATCTGACTGAAATACTTCTCTCCAAAAAATGCATGTGGCAGTCCAACCAATTCATCAGCTGTCTTCAATAACCACAAGATAGTTGAATGATTAAATACAGTCAACAAATATGAGGCCTCTGGGATTTCTGCATTTTCAACAGATGCTACCACAAGATGTTTCATGGCCCGTCGACATGAAATAAACAATCTCCAAAGCTCAAAGAGGTTATCGCCATTGACCAAAGATTCACGACTTGTCAATAAGTTTGATATGACTAACCTAAACCAATGACAGAAACATTAGTACAAAAAATTTTAAAGACCAAGTAGACGAATTAACAAATAAATATTATCAACCAAATTCTAGTTCATTAAGGGTTTATTGATAATCAATAAGCAAATTCCAAACAAACTTGCTATCTGATATATGGATCTTTTCTGCCATCTATTTCTATCAAGGCATCATCACTAACTAATTAGGCTATAAACTCTGTTCTTCTGTGGTTTCTAACATAATTCTTTTAATCTATCGTTCCTTGCAGCACTAGCCTATTTTATCATGCCTCACTTGAGTATAAATTGTATAAATTGAACCATGTCAAATTATTTTCCTCAATAAGAATTAGTATATGATTTGGGAAGATGGATCTTAATACCATTTCAGATGATATTGTGAATTTATATCGGGACTTAGTATATGATGGCTTCCCTTAGCCCAATTTATCATCTAGGATCATCTAATATGGATTTTATGTCAGCTGATCAGTAGTTTAGCACCCCACTGGAGCCCTTCGACACAGTAAAGGAACTTCTTTTACTTTTTTTTGTTTTTGTAGTAATTTAAGTTTGTTAAGTTGTAGGTGAGCATCTCAACCTGAATATGGGTAGATCATCTCTTAGAAAATGCTATGGCATGTTGTGATCCTCATTTTTGTTTGTTTTTTATGTTTCCTGATGCAAAATGACAAGATGAATGATCAGACTTTTCTAGTTCTTTTGGCTGTTTTTTGTGATTCTTAATTGTGTTGAACTTGTCAGCCTTTGATACATGATTCAAAATGACAAAATCATGTCTTTGATACATGATTTGCACGACAGAGTAACTTGTGACATGACTAACACAAGCATGCACAATGTACGATCACTTGCCAAAGTCTTGCTCGCACATGACCTGGTAATCTTCATTACAAATTGATCAGATATCCCTCTAAGGCATTATGATGCTAATTATCATTAAGACTATCTAACTGACAATTCAAAGTTAAAAATCTAACTGTTTGTGTTTACCAGCATGAATCCTCTCCCACCATTTAAACTCTAACAAGGCTGATGTCTTGTCGTTAGTATAAGGGCCACCACATTCTTCCTTAATGCTGTTAATGGGTCTTGTCTAGTCATCCTTCTCACACGTGACACCTAAAAGTAGACAATTGCTACTACTAGGAGAGCAAAGTCACAACTTTCTAAAAGAAAACATTCAGAATTATTTGTCATGTTTAACACATGGATAAAAAGAACATTATCCAAAAAGAGACAATGCATACTTTTCCTTCACGATGCAACAACTAAGCAGATACAAAAACGTATATAAGGAAACAAAATTAAGAGAATATCTACCTTTCAAGATTCAGTATATATGTTGCATAATCTACAAAAGAAGTAGCAGTTACATGAACTCCGGGCATCTTACAGAATAGATATAGTAAATCTTCACAAACTTTGAGTTGCATATGGAACGAAAGACCTGATTGCCTCCCAGAAGGTATTGTACAAGAGATGTCTGAATGGACCAAATTAGATGCTGACAGTGAAGTAGGTAAAGCATGTCTGCCACCCATATCAACTGCTGGCCCTTGAATTAATGTGGTCAAGATCTCCGACCATTCTGATAATGAATACATATCCTTACAGCTTGTGCTATCATGATTTATCAGAAAAGTGAATGATTTCTTCAGAACTTGGCATAACTTTGATGTTAAATGCTTGGACAGAACCTAGACACAAGAGAAAAGGGTAAGATCTCCTGATGCCTCTCAAATTAACACAAGACAGGTATTCTGTGCCATTGGAAGCGAAAAAAATTTAGTGAGAAAAGAAAGTGATTATTTTATTAAGTTCAAAAAAAGAAACCAACTCGATCATTTAAAATCAAGCACAAATGTGTGAATTTGTCTCTCTTCTTATATGTAAGAGTCCAGAATTAAAGAACAATCTTTTCTCCTAGACATTATAGTCAAATGCATTTACTTACAGCTTGTTCATATAGAGCACTGTCGCTGATGAGCTCCAATGCAATTTGGTGCATATCAACTTTGTTGCATAAAGTTTCACCTATGCATGGCTCCCTAACAGGACCTCCGCAAGGCAATGAATACAGTAGCAAATGAGATAAAAACATCTTCAGATACTTGTTAGAAGCATGAGAGCACCAAATATTAATATTCTGGCAGAGAAACCTCCAAATTTGAGAAGGCAAAGAATTCTCATCCAAGGTGCCTTCATCTGGAGGCAAACTTTTTACCTCACCAGTTTTAAAGCTCTGGCTGCATATACATTTTCCCTCTGAAGCCAACAATGGCAGATAACCACTTAAGAATTTGGTTACTTTTACTGCCTCCTTCCTGGACGTAGCAATGAGCCGATTCAGTTGCTTGCTTAATTTTTGCATATCAAGATTCTCAAGTGGCACTTGGCTTAATTGTGAGTCCTCTTGCAAGAATTCATATGCTTTAAGCATCCTATCCAAATCATTAAGCCTTTGTATGGCCATGGCATGAAATACATAAACAAGAGGAGCATAAACTGGGGAACTGTTTGAAAAAAAAACATCAGATAGAGATTGAATAACATCCAGGAGGGAAATGGAAGGTCTAACTATCCAGGAGAAATAACCATCATCCAGAGACTTCCAATTATTCCTCCATTCTATTCCACTACATACATAAAATATGTTCCCAATGGCTTCTGATGCCTTTTTTGCTGAATTAGGTGGCATTAGGCTAATTGATTGCCGGTATAAACTTCTACAGGACGTGTACATACGAAAAAGGAACACAAAAAACCAGGAGATGCTAATTGGTATGCTCTGTGACTCATTTTGGTGTTCAGGTAACTCATGGTTAGACAATTTTCGCCCTGAAATATAGTGAATAGAACTACTGACACCATCCAATGGATTTTGAACCAAACAACTGAAGCTTGGCCTTATTGATTTCATTAAATTATCAACAGAATTTCCTACTAGAACACTGTTTGTTGATGTAATCATTAGTGAATCCAGTACAATCGTGTATATCTCAGATAGAACTTTTCCCAAAAGTTCTGCTTGCATACCTAAATGCAACATGCAGCTATTTAAGGTACTTGTTTCACCTAAAAATATACCATTACGTACAGAACCATGTTTGATCCATTCTAGTGAATTTGTAATATCTGTATTCAGCTGCAGTATACATCCATTAGCTTGTCGTTCTGGTATTGACTTGATAGAATTAGAAATCGCAAGTCGAAATGAGTCTGACATTAATAGGGCTGTCATTGATTTTAAACATATCTCCGCAGACAGAGGTGAAGAAGCAACGAACACAGATTTACCAGTTGATTCAGCATCACTAGCAACTGCAAAGAGTCTCACAGCTCTACAGAGTGCAAAAATGGGACTATTAACCTACAATGATAACATGACTATCAACAAGCATTTTATAAGACCAAAGGCAGGTAAAGATAACCAAGAAACAAAAATTGCTAGCAAGAAAGAAACCATGTAAGAACAATATTAGTCAAATGACTTCTACCTCGTTTCTCAATGGCTCATTGAAAGATCTGCTTTGGGAGTGAATAAGTGGTCCACAAAATTAGACATGAAATTAGGTAGCATAACAAGAGCCGAGAAAGGTAACCAGCTGGATAATTATCGTGGATCTATTCCTAAAAGAAAAGTGTTGCTTTCCATAAAATGGTTATATTTTATGACCAACATTAACTTTAAATACTGCTGTCAGTGCTTTACTAGTTAGTGATCCCCTCCCTCGACATTATCTAACAAAAATATTAAGGAAGTCATCAAGCACAACCGATTACACCAGTTTGATGACAATTTACGAGAGATTATTATCTGACATGCAAAAGATGTGCCCCTTCGTACTTCACAGTGAATTTCCTCACCACTGTCCAACAGTATGCACAAAAAATGAGTTACTAATTGCTATACTGCATATGCCATCCAGTTCAAACATCCTGCTTTCTTATTCATGAACTTATTACATTTTGAACACATTAAATCCATGGACCTGGGATTACAATATAACAAGGAGTATCCAGGACATTAGTAGGCTCAAAAATGAAAAAGACGCAAATATGCAGAAAGGAAAAAGAAAAGAAGAGACTGAGTTATCAGGAGAAGAACTTGTCACTTAGAACTTAGAAAGTATATCTTCAAACAAATACCGGTAACCGGTAATAATCTTAAGCCAAAAGAAAGCAATTAAAATAATAGCATTGTTCTACAATATAGGGGGTATATATAAGTGATGACAAATAGCCTCAAACTCCAAGTAAATATATTATCTAGAAGAGATTGATTGGCAAAGCTTTAATTTGATAACTCCACATCTCCTTATACGTCCATGGGATTAGTTAAGAACAATGAATCACTCAAAAACCAGATGCATCAAACGTCAGGTTTTGCTTGGAAAGGAAACAAATGTCAAGCAACTCATAGATCACTGGAGAAGAAACTGCAGAGAAACTCAAATCCATTTCAAAAAACTTCAAGGTCAGGCAACAAAATGTAAATAAACTAGTAGTGAGGCCAACTTCATTTACCAGCAACTCCCCTGATAAAATTTACATTCAGATTATTTTATACATCAAGATGATAATTGCATGACATCAACACAATCAACATTTGGGCACTTCAGCCAAACATTAGGGCATGTTATCGATGCAATCTGACAAAAGTTTAGTAACATTTTTGCAAACAATTGGTAGGAATGAATTGACATGGTTGCATTTGCCATTGAGCATAAATGCAAGATAAATAAACTACACAATATAATTTTGTAATACTTCCTATAGCAGAGGAAAGTTCTTTTTTTTATTTGGAAGTTCCAAAACTAATGGTAGAAAATGATGACCATGGTATCCCACTAACCTGTCGAAGCTCACCATATATGTTAATTACTTGACAACTGAGTTTCAAAATCCCAGAAACTAACAAAGAACATGGCTTTGTATCAGCCAAAGGCATCTGAACATTCAAGTACGCGAATATCATTAACCATAGTTCCACTAGGTCATTCCCAACAGCCTTATACTCGATTTCCAAAAAATATCCAACTGAAACAAAAATCTCCTTTGCAAGTAGAGGCAAGATTCTTTTAATTCTTACATTGTCCACGTGTAACACTGACAACCAAAATAGATAAATTTTCCCAGAAATATAAACAATTATGTCATAGATGTGTTTCAAAAAGTTAAAATAAGACTCTTCAGATGTGTCTTCTGTGGGCATATATATCTTCTCATCAATAAAACTTGTAAGAGTCTCATTCA
Source organism: Musa acuminata AAA Group (assembly GCF_036884655.1). NCBI lineage: Eukaryota > Viridiplantae > Streptophyta > Magnoliopsida > Zingiberales > Musaceae > Musa > Musa acuminata. The sequence goes on from NC_088331.1 coordinate 21,470,759, forward strand.
CGGACTTGAGCATGCAATGACCCTCCACCAACCTGATTTCTAGGAGCTCTTTATCCTGTGAGAGGTCAAGCTCTGCGCACCTTTTACACTCAAGCACTAGAGGCTCTAAGAACTGTGTGAATACTCCAAATAGTGGTTTGCTAGTTTCTTCAGCTTTTTCAGGAATCTCAGTATGCCTTCCTGAAGCATTGTTGACTTTTGATGCCAAACTAGCATTTTTTTTACTCCTAACTTCATTGATGAACAAACAAAGAAGGTACCCAAAGCCACCAAGTGAAACTGCCTTCTTCTCTGCAATCATCTTCTCTAATCTCCGAAAAAAGTGTCTGTGATAGCTCTCATTAATGCCCTTCAATCGTCTGCCCTCCTCTGCATTTGAACTCTTCAAGCATAAAAGCCCGTTAATATGTGCTGGATGAAATACCCCATTAGACAAAACTTCTTTGACAATCCTCAACAGGTTATGCGCTTCTTGGCATTTCCCTTCATTCACTCGTAACTGCAATAAAACTAGCAATTCAAGCAATGGCTCGAGCAACCTATCCACAAAAGCACCAAAGACATTTCTAGGATTCGGGTGAAACCTTAGAAAACCAACAAAGTCCTCAAGAAGAAGACTTGAAAGACTTGTCAAGACTCCACCACTGGAAGAACCAAGCTCATCATTCATGAAAACCTTACGAACAAGGCTAACAGCCTCAGCAGCACATGAAACCCAGAGTTCAACACCAGCATTGTAGAAAGCTCTGGAATTGGCTAAAAGAAGCAAAGAAAGGCACTCAAAAACATGCTTGAATAACCTATCAGACTCTTCCTTGAGCAATGAGCTATCACCATCAAACAGAAGCAACGCATGGTGCAAGACACGGGTAACGGCTCGCAGTAGATTCGAGGAAACGCCAACGGACGGCTTCTGTAAGCAGAATCTGAGAACAGCCCAACATCTGTAATCCAAACATGAGTCACAAAATTCCGCGTTTCGTTTACTACTCTCAAAAGAGATCAAATGGAGCTGAATCCAATCAATCAGAAAGGACACAAGACGGGGGATCCCAACGACCTCCGCGCCTTGATCATCACCATCACCAATCAAGCTCACGTAATCAAAAGCAATCTCGATCTTCCTGCACAAAACACAACCCTTATCGGATTCAACGAAACTGAAAGGGAAAACAAATATGCAATTTCTTGGTGTAAAGAAAGGACCTTTGAATAGGGATATCTTTAATCTGGAGGGAAAGGATGAGATCGAGATTCGCCCAGGCTCCTCTCTGATCTGTTATCTTCTTCTTCTTTCTGAGCTCGGCACTCGCTTCTCCTCCTCCTCCTCCTCCATCTTGCTCCTGGGGTTCTGGGGGATGGACGTGAGACCGTTTCCGCTTACTGGTGCCAGGGTTTTCTGAGAGGATCGGGACGGCGTTCGCCATGACCGAGCTCGAGACCGTAGCAGGAGGGTTCACGAAGCCGTTGGTAGGGTTTCTTGAGCCGGTTTTGAAAGGACGGGGCAGAGGGGTCTAAATATTCGTGAAAGGAAAGATCTGAATCGTTGGATGTTGAATCTAACGGCCAGGATGGTTTAGCCGAAGCGACGGCGCTGCAATTAATGGCTGTATCAGGAATACATATGCCGTGAGATTTGTGATTGCGATCTCGACGAGCAAGATCGGAAGAAGCGATTAGAGCAAACCATCGAAATAAAAGCCTTTTTTATTTAAACAAAATGAGATAACAAATATTATTTATATCCTAAAAATTATCTTACTATTTTAACAAACATGAAAACAAATCATACCATTTTAACAATAGAAATAAAATTTAATTACCTAAAAATATAATATATGATATATTAATTAAAATTAAATAAAGATTATCCATTTATAATTTTGAAAAATGGGTATGGATGATTAAAAGTTTAGCGAACCTTTCCTTTCTTTGCTGCCGCCTCTCAACCCTCTTCATCGTCAACGAACATTGCATGGTTGCCATTGGAAGAACGAGTTCAGCCTTTTCCTTTTGTGAGCTGAATTCTTAGCTTAAATACTCTAAATAAGTCATTGCATAGTTGCCATTGGACGAATGAGTTCAGCCTTTTCCTTTTGTCAGCTGAATTCTAGCTTAAAATCTCTAAATAAGTTTGCGTTCAATCTGCAGATTCTATCTACAGTTCTTGTAATCTTTGCCTTTTTGATTCAAGACCACAGTGTTTCTTCTTAGTTTTCCTTCGTACGACCATCTCATGGTTATATATATATAGAAGAAAAGCATGTGTTTTCTGCGAAGAAAATATTCATCATAGATGATAAATCCAAGAACAGAGATACTGCAAGCACTCAAAACCTAAACAGAATTTCCATATCTCCCTTCTAATTAACGATCTTGCATGTTTTGGATGCACGAAACAACTTGGTCCATGTACAGAATAAATCTTGAAGAAGGATCCTGTCGCCGACAACTTGCCATGTTGGCGCTTGCTCTATGAACATTAAACGCGCTCCGTTGCTGCGAGGCTAGCAGACGACGACGCCGCCGCCTCCTCCTCCTTTGCGGGCTCGGAATTTGCTGCTCCACTCTCTCCTATTTCGAGAGCAAGGTTGAGCGGAGCTCCCGCAGACGGGTATACCCGCTTGCTCGACCCCTCCGTCGCTGTCCCATCGGCCCGCCGCCTCACCGAGAACGTCCGCAGCAGGAACCCCCACCGACCGCTCCGCCCCCCTCGGTACCCCCTGCTCCCGCTCGCCTCCCCGCGGGCTCGCGCTTCCGCCACGCTCGCCGCCCGCCGGAGCCCCGCTGCCGTGAAGATTTCCTGCCTTACGTGCCCCGGGAGCCGCAGCGTGTACCGGTCCACCTCCTCACCCTTGTGCCCCGTCGAGTGCCATCTCCGGTACCCCACCGCCGGCAGCCGCCCCCCCTCGAGATCTCCTTCCACCGTCGCTCCGACGTCCTCCGTAGGCGTGGATTCGCAGGCTGCGTCGGCGGCGTCCGCGGGCTCCGGCTCCGCGAGGTTGGCCCGGCAGACGGGACAGGTGACGTGGGTGCCTAGCCAGACGTCGATACAGTCGACGTGGAACACGTGGCAGCATCTAGGGAGCAACCGGAGGGTGTCGTCGTGGGCGAACTCGGAGAGGCAGACGGCGCATTCCAGCGCGCCCTTCCCTTTCTTGTGCTCCTTTGCCTCCGCATACGCCATGGTGGGGAACGAAGCGAGCACCTCGGGGTCGAGCCCTCGCCGCGCCGCTCGACTGGCGGCGGCCCGCGACTCCACTGCCCCGGAGGGTCGGGTCCCACCGGAGCTACCCGAGCTGCATTGGTGAATGTATACGGCGAAGAAGCCGAGGAAGAAGAAGCCGCAGATGAGACCGATCACGAGGGCGGCGACGCCGGGTTTGATTCTGACGGAGTAGCCGGAGGGGCCGTCGCCGGAGGGTGTGGCGGTGGATTGGGCGCTGACACGGCGAGGTGTGACGAGAAGTAGCGCAAGCACTATTAGAAGAAGCGAGGCCGTCCGATGGATGGTGGCAGGGGTCGTACGGCGGCTAGCCGTCGCCATAGGTGGTGGCATAAGGCAGGTAATCGATCGGTAGCGCAGATGGAGCGTCGCAATAGTTATAGGGCGGCGGTCTGCGTCGCCGTCAAGTTAGAAGTCAATCGTTAACTTTGACTGTTGGGGGGGGGGGGGCAGTGGGGGACGTGTGCGTAGGCCGTTGGGAAGGCTCAGCTGGCCAAGCCAATGACACGTAAAGAGAAGCAATACGTACTTCCGTGCTTTTGCTGTGGGACCCATTGATGGAGAATATTTTGGCTGGGTTTTCTACTGAACCCTGGATCGATAGAGAGAGCCGAGGCGAGGTGAGCTCTCGCGAGAAGGAGGGTGATGTGGACTTTCGCATGTGGACGGAAGATTAAAGAACGAAAGAAGAAGTCTACGCTTGATTGGGTCCACAAAGCGGAGGAAGAATCTGATGGCGGCTCGCGAACTGCCGTGCGCCTTACAAATTCCGAGAATTATCTTTAGGAAGGAAGGACACGTAAGCCAAACAGTACGCCTTCAACACCCGACTCAACTCACGACTTGGATTACAATCCGGGTCTGGGCTGGCACACTTGTCCTTCGTAGCATACCAATTCGTGACTTTGAGTCGTGAGATGAGGATGACACGTAAAGCGGAAGTCAAATTTCTTATCAGGTTGCCATTCTAGAGAAGGTATGGATGTTCTAGAAGGTGAATTAAGAGGGTTCAGCTGATGTGGCTGAGAGCAAACGGCAGTCTGTCCGAGCTCACATTGATTCAAAGAAGAAAAATAAGAAGATATTGACCGCTACTGTGTCTTGATAAGAGCGTCTCATGTTCTTCTTTGTATAGGTTATTCTCTCCAAATGCCACAGATGCAATTCTCCTTTCTTAATTGCCAGCATGAACCTCATTTCCTTTTTCTCGATCATCCAGTTATGTGACGTATGAGAGGAAGATCGAGATATGAGATAGCGATGGACGGACGTTTGAGATGAAAGGCGATGATATGTAATAATTAACATGAACAAATGGGAGAAGAAACTTGGCAATTATTTTTTAGATTCTTTAACTAAAAACAGGTTATATAGAGGAGAACTTAATCTAGAAAAGAAGTTTAGGTTTCAAAGATTTTTGTTTGAAAAAAAAATAATTTCAAGAAGATTGGAAGGAGATTTTGAGAATATGAAGTTAGAAGGAGGAACTTTGTATGTAACCCTATTTATAGAGTGAAAATAACAACCAAAAGATTAAAACAAAAGAGTAATTTACTTTAAAAAATCTTTAATAATAGGATTTTATTAGATGACGCTCTCATATTTGAATTTTACCTGAGATGCTATTTTATATGAAAAATCCATTCATACCCTTCAACCAATCTGATTGAAGTTGGACCAATCCATTGGCTGGTTTGATCCTATCGGGTTCTCAATTTAGTTTAAATCAATTATTTCGGATCAAGTCAGATTGGTTGTGAGTCAAGTGTGGTCGATTATAGATTTGGTCTTCCACTTAAAACACAAGATTTACACTCATAAGCTATATCAATTGAGTGTAACCCTAGTGTAAACAATCTTAACAAATAACTTCTCTTATCTTTAACGATTGCTTTCGATTTTTACCCGCTCTAGCTTCTCGACGATGATAATACTCGGGTCTTATCGTTTTCAACTTCTTTGATATCGATTGTAACCATTACACTCATATTACATTCGATTATATATTCAATATAGAAATCTCCTATTTCAATAATTAATATTTTTAAAATAAAAAAAATGATACTAAACATGTTAGAATCATGTTATGATATTTTTGGAGAAATTTAGATAACTTTGGGTATAATTCTCTTATTTATACTTGTGTTCTACGTGGGTTACATTCGATCGTAGATTTTAATGTAGAATTTTTATATTTTGATCATTAATAATACTAAAATTAAGAAAAAAATGATACTAAACATGTTAGGATTATAATATCATAGTTTTAAAAAAAATTGGATAAATTTAAGGATAGTCAATAATTTATACTTGAGTTTATGCTTGATTTACGCCCAGACTTGTTTTTTTATTATCCACGCTTAAATCATTATACTTTATTAATAACCTACATATAGTTTATATTTATTAAATAGACTTGATTTTAATTTATTTAGTTAGACATATTGTTTGATTGAAATATAAGGATGCTGAACTGAGATCTACCTATTCAAATATTTTTTTATTTTTTATCTCTTAAACTTTAAATATAATGTTTCATATTTATAACCTTTATTTTTGCAGGTATATACAAAATGACATCATTATATAGACCCTTTCAATTTAGGAGAAAAAAAAAGATAAATGAAGCAATTAGTGTAGGGAATATATATCATAACTTAAAGATTTATATTAATTATCATTAATTTATATATAACTAATTAATTTACTTTTAGGTGCAAAGTTGCGTGAATCACCCATTCCTCCTTTCTGCTATATCATCTCCAATAACTTTTGTATATGAATAAATACTAGCAGGCCATAATACACAACGGAATTAAATGGAACTATAATAAAATAGAACACCAAAATATACGTAGAAAACCCCTCCAGGGTAAAAATCACGGGACAAACTAAAGATAATCCACTATAAGAATAATAAATATATAAATCTCAATCTCTTGCCCAAAACCCTAGCAACAATCATAAGAGAATAACTAGGATACAAGGATCACGTCACTGTGTATAATATCTAAATCCTCCCTAATTCTCCCCAAGTAATCACAGTTCTGATCTAACTTGAGATGAAAGTACTACTAAATGATTGAGAATAGTCTCTCTGTGTTGTCCTTGTTTTCTTTCCTTTCTTTCTCTTCCTTTTCTGCCTTATACTCCTTTCCTTTAGAATCTCGTGGCTGCCAAAAACTGCCTTTTTGTTACCTTTTTCTACCTCTTTTTATAGCCACCACACCCCACCTAATATAAATTAGGGTTAGGTTAAGAGGGGGTGAGCTATGGGCTGATAAAGCCCACCTTGGGCTAAATATAGGATGTCAGCCCAACAACCTCCCCCTTTAGCCCATAAGGGAGGCTGTCCTATGACTCCTCAATGTGAAGCCATGCCGACTAACTATCGGTATATCTCTTGTCTTTCTTTTAGTAAAGTCTTTATCAATATGTTTGCTCCATTGTCATCTGTGTGAATTTTCTAAAGCTGCAACTGCTTCTCTTCAAATACATTTCGAATCCAGTGATATCTGACATCTATATACTTTGACTTGGAATGAAACATTGGGTTTTAACATAAATGGATGACACTCTGACTATCACAATACACTACATAATTTTTCTGTTTTAGCCCCAATTCTTATAAGAATTCTTTCATCCATAATATTTCTTTGCATACCTCTATAGCAACAATATATTCAGCTTCTATGGTGGAGAGAGCAATATACCTTTGCAATATGGATTGTCATGACACAGCCCCCCTACAAAAATAAGTACATAACCTGATGTGGACTTTCTCATATCTATATCTCTTGCCATATCTACATCTGTATAACCTGTCAACATAGGTGGTTGTTAGGACTCTAGCTTGGAGAGTCCTAATTGAGAGGGACATTCATGTAAAAATGTTAGGACTCTAGCTAGGAGAGTCCAAATTGAGAGGGACATTCTGTTAGGACTCTAGCTAGGAGAGTCCTAATTGAGAGGGGCATTCAAGTAGGAGGTGTTTTCTTAGAGAAGAATTAGGAGTTGTAAGGGAATAGGAGTCTTGACTCTGAGTCCTACTAGGAGTTGGTTAGAAGTAAGAGTCTTAAGTAGGAGTCCTATTAGGAGTTAGGGTTTAGAAGCCCTATAAATAGCCATGTATTCCTTCTCTTTTGATAAGCAATAGATGAATCTTTTCTGCAGCCTTTGAGCAGCAACTTGGAGGGAGGAACCCCTATAGAGTTCCAAGGAGGCCGATCCCCTAAAGAGATCAACCCCAAGTTTAGAATCTGCAAGGGTTCTAACACCAGGAACCCCTATAGAGTTCCAAGGAGGTCGATCCCCTAAAGAGATCAACCCCAAGTTTAGAATCTGCAAGGGTTCTAACACCTGGTATCAGAGCAGCGTTCTTGGCGTCTCGCTGCCCTTCCATAGCCATCCATCAACCCTCTACAACCATCCAAAGCAATTCCCACAATTGCTTAAAAGATCATCACCGAATTCCGTCATCATCTCCACCACCACGGATCATCCTTTGATCTCCCCGTGAATTGCAACAGGTTCTGGTTTCCTACCTTACTGCTGCTGCAATTTAGTTATCCTTATTCGAAAATCCAAAAAAAAAAAATCGTTCCTATATTGCTGCATAAACTTTTCGTCACAAAGTTTTCATCTCTACGACGAAAGATACATTGCAGAATTCCAGCCGCATAGCACCATCTGTTTGATCTTGCTACTATACTTTTTCTATCCAAATTTCTACAAAATTTTTATGACATCTTTGACACTTCTTAACAGTAGATTTCCCTTTGGTTTCATCAAAAAATTCTCAATATAAACTACTGATCTTTTATGTCCAATCTGCTGCACTTGAATTGCAGAATTCAAGCCGCATAGCACCATCTGTTTGATCTTGCTACTGTGCTTTTTCTATCCAAATTTCTACGAAATTTTCATGACATCTTTGACACTTCCTAACAGTAGATTTCTCTTTGGTTTCATCGAAAAATTCTCAATATAAACTACTAATCTTTTTTGTCCAATCTGCTGCACTTGAAAATCTATGCTGCAGAAAATTTCAGCTGCATATCGTTGCCTTAACCCATCTATTTGCAATATTTTTTGAATGAAATTTCTTATACACTTCATAGATCATCTTGGCTTCCATCTAAGATTGATATATTAAGAAATTCATCTATAAAAATGATTTTATGTTGCTGCAAATTTTCATCGTATCCCGCTGAAATTTTTCGACGATAATTCTGCAATTGCAACTTGCACCAATTTTCTTGCTGTTATACTGCCGAAATTTTCTTGATTAAATTAGATATCCTTGCTGTCATATAAATTGTGATTTTGCTATCAATTCCCTCCTCAATTCTCTCAAGTTTTTGGTGGAAATTACGTCGAGAAACCGTTGTTTCTTCGACGACAATTCTACTCTTACAAGACAGCACATACTTGCTGCAACTTCCACGGATTTCTGTCAAACCTTTGCTACCATCTACCACAGATCCAAAACTTTCATCCATAGCCCTAAAACTCTACTAAACCACACCCTCAAACTGTACCCAAAACAGTCACAAAACAAGCCTAAACAGCAGCCTACATCCACCAATCCACCAACCCTTTCGACTATCACTTCTCTCAACCTATACATGCCTTTAACCTGACAACAAAAGAGAGATCTTAAAATTATAGATTTGGAGGCATATACTATGGCATCTAAGGAGGCAATCGATGCTAAATTCGAAGCCTTGGAGGCGCGAATGGAGGATAAGATTCGGGCGCTCTTTACCGAACTCAGATTGGGCCGACTACTAAGCCCGAAGAAATCACATCAAGGAGAGAGCTTTGCCCAATCACACCAAGCCCGAAGATATGACTTCCAAGAGAGGGGAAGCTCTATGACCAACCCCAACTATCCATGCATGAGAGTGGACTTCCCTAGATGGGAAGAAGGAGACCCGATTGGTTGGATCTCGCGCGCGGAGCGATATTTTCGGTACCACAAAACCGCGGATGTATCTATGGTGAAAATTGCAGCTATACATCTTGAAGGGGATGCTATACAGTGGTTTGACTGGTTTGAACATACTTATGGAGTCCTTTCATGGCGACAATTCAAAGAAGGACTGCTGATTCGCTTCAGACCAACCGATTACGAGAATATTGACGAACAACTAGCAAAGATCCAACAAACCTCCACCATTCAGGAGTACCAAACCAGGTTTGAAAGGTTATCTAATCAAACTCATGATTGGTCTCAAAAATAGCTATTATGGACCTTCATTGAGGGCTTGAAGCCAGAGATCCGAGGAGAAGTTAAAGCGCGACAATCGTATACGATTATGGCAGCCATCTCTTTCGCACGACATCAAGAGGAGCAATTGAACCATGAAGCTCGGAGGAGTAGGGTCTCTCCTCAACTAGTAATATTGAAGCCCTTAGCCCCACCTACTGTCGACCAAGTCCCTACACTAAAGAGGTTAACAAGAGAAGAGCTTCGGGAGCGATATGCGAAGGGGTTATGTTGGCATTGTGACGAGCCGTGGAGCCGTGAGCATCGCTGTAGTAAAGGGGGACTTCTTATGATTGAACCGATAGAAGAAGAGGTCATTGAACATCCAAAAGAGAGCCTTGAACATGAAGAAGAAGATGCAGAAGAAGAGCCACAACCGACCGAAGTTACGGTACATACACTAGCTAGCTACTCAAACCCGCAAACGATGAAAATTGGAGGCCTTCTCAAACAACAACCAATCACTGTTCTCATCGACACGGGCAGTACTACTAACTTTCTAAATAGTAAGCTTGCTGTTCGGATATCATTACCTATCGAGAATCGCTACAGGTTTGATGTTAAGGTCACCGACGGACGGATTTTGAATTATGATCATAGGCGCTTGCAGGAGAAACTATTGCTGCAGGACCAAGAGATAATTGCATATTTCTTCCTTCTCCCTCTTAACAATCATGAGGCCATGCTCATAATTAAATGGTTGACAACATTAGGCAAATCTTCAGCAAATGCTCAGCCATATCAGTATCTACATCTCCAGAAGGATGAAATAGAAAGGATTATAAAAGAGATGCTCGAAACAGGAGTTATTCGGCCAAGTTGCAACCTCTACTCTTCGCCGGTGCTACTTGTACGCAAGAAGGACGAAACAAGGCGAATATGTGTTGATTACCGAGCTCTCAATGGCATAATCATCAAGGACAAATACTTTATTCCAATAGTAGATGAATTGCTAGATGAAAGGGAGCACAAATCTTTACAAAGCTGGACCTTTGATCCGGGTATCATCAAATACGAGCATGCGAAGAAGACATACGGAAAACCACCTTTTGAACACACAACAACCATGAATTTTTGCTTTCTTCAACAAAAGGTGGAATATCTTGGGCATATCATATCAGAGGAAGGTGTGGCAGTGGACCCCTTCAAAATTGGAGTAATGCAAAACTGGCCGACCTTGAGAAACATAAAATTGCTACATGGCTTTCTGGGTTTAACAGGCTACTACCGCAAGTTCGTGAAAAACTATGGAAAGATCAGTGCACCACTTACTTCCTTACTAGAAAAAGATGTCTTCCAATGGTTGGACAGAGCCTCCGCTGCCTTCGACAAACTTAAGGTAGCCATGACGACGACGCCGGTGCTAACACTACCAGATTTCAACCGACCCTTCATTATTGAGGCCGACACATCTGGAGTCAGAATTGGAGCCATTCTCATGCAAGATGGTCAACCACTCGCATACACTAGCAAGGCATTATCTCCCTCCAATCAAAATATGTCAACATATGATAAGGAGATGCTCGCCATTGTGCGCGCAGCAACGAGGTGGAGATTGTACTTGATCAGGCGATACTTTCAAATCAAGACCGACCATAAAAGCCTAAAATATCTCTTGGAGCAGAAGATATCTTCCCCCGAGCAGCAAAAATGGGTAACAAAACTTCTTGGATTTGATTTTGAAATAACTTACAAAAAGGGGAAAGAGAATGTTCTTGCAGATACGCTTTCGCAGCTACCCGAGCAAGTTGAAGTTTCGACCGTTTCACTTCCGACCAGCAACTTCCTTGAGGATATTAAGATGGAATGACAGGAAGATTCAGATACTAGTAAGATTATAAAAAAATTGAAGGAAGCACCAAGCCCCATGACTCATTACAATTGGGACTCAAAAGAATTACACTATAAGGGTACTAAATTGAAAAGGAGTACGACATATCACCCACAAACCAACAGCCAACCGGAAGTTTTAAACAGGTGCTTGGAGACAGCCCAAAGCCACCCACCAAATATGACTACCCAAAGAGAACTCGAGACCCAGCCAAGTGCCATTATTGATCGACGGATCGTGACTCGACGACGACAACCCACTAATGAAGTGCTAATACAGTGGGCGAACCTACCAAAAGAAGATGCCACTTGGGAGAACTATGACGACTTGAAGATCAAATTCCCAGAATTCATGAATCATCAGCCTCGAGGACAAGGCTGATTTGAAGAGGGCGGGCGGGTCTGTTAGGACTCTAGCTTGGAGAGTCCTAATTGAGAGGGACATTCATGTAAAAATGTTAGGACTCTAGCTAGGAGAGTCCAAATTGAGAGGGACATTCTGTTAGGACTCTAGCTAGGAGAGTCCTAATTGAGAGGGGCATTCAAGTAGGAGGTGTTTTCTTAGAGAAGAATTAGGAGTTGTAAGGGAATAGGAGTCTTGACTCTGAGTCCTACTAGGAGTTGGTTAGAAGTAAGAGTCTTAAGTAGGAGTCCTATTAGGAGTTAGGGTTTAGAAGCCCTATAAATAGCCATGTATTCCTTCTCTTTTGATAAGCAATAGATGAATCATTTCTGCAGCCTTTGAGCAGCAACTTGGAGGGAGGAACCCCTATAGAGTTCCAAGGAGGCCGATCCCCTAAAGAGATCAACCCCAAGTTTAGAATCTGCAAGGGTTCTAACATCAGGAACACCTCCAAAGCTTAAATAAACCTTAGAGCTCCTTTTAAGATATCTAAAAATCCACTTAACTGTTGCCTAATGCTCTTTACATGGATTTGCAAGAAATTTGCTAGTAACACTAATTGTATATGCGATGTTTGGCCTCGTACATACCATTGCATACATTAAACTTTCAACTACTAAAGCATAAGGAACCTTTTGCATCTTCTCCTTCTCCTCATCACTTGATGGACTCTGCAAGAGGAGAGCCAACTGGTTTTACATTGCTCATACTAAATATTTCCAATACCTTCTCGATGTACTTCTCCTATGACAACCAAATCTTCTTATTTTTTCTGTCATGAGAAATTTGTATACCCAGTATTTGCTTTGTTGACCCCATGTCCTTCATTGCAAAAGACTCACTTAATTCCTTCTTAAACCTGTCAATTTTAGACATATCTTTTCTAAGAATAAGCATGTCATCAACATAAAGTAAGAGAATTATAAAATTCTCACCAAACCATTTGATATATATATAATAATCCGAAGCCATTCTTTTATATCCATTTTCTATCACAAATGAATCAAACTTTTTATACCACTATCTTGGAGCTTGCTTTAGCTCATACAAGCTCTTCTTCAACTTGTAGACAAAGTTCTCTTTACCTTTGACTTTGAAGCCTTCTGGTTGCTCCATATAAATTTCTTCCTCCAAATCACCATGAAGGAAAGCTATCTTCACATCTAACTACTCAACCTCCAAGTCCTGGCTAGTAGTAATACCAAGGGCAACACGAATAGAAGACATTTTAACAACATGAGAAAATATCTCTTCAAAGTCAATACCTTTCTTTTGACCAAAGCTTTTCACAACCAATCTAGCTTTATATTTTGGTTGAGAACAATATTCTTGAGTCTTCAATTTAAAAACCCACTTGTTCTTCAAGGCCTTTATTTCATTTGGTAGTAGTACCAAATCATAAGTGTGGTTCTTCTAAAGAGCATCTATCTCTTCCTACATAGCAACTAACCACTTCTCCTTCTGCTCACTTTTAACTACTTCCTGGTAACTCTCTGGTTCACCTGCATCAGTAAGCATCACATACTCATCTGTAGAGTATCTTTTGAAAAGTTGACGTTGTCTAGAATATCTTCTCAACTGAGGTTCTGTAGGAAGTTAGTCTCCAAGCTCAATATGTCATACAGGTATATCAACATCAGGCTCTACACCATCTTCCTACATATCTTCCCCATCACCTTGATATACTAGAGGAGTAACTAGGTCACAATTTGCTAATCCTTCTGTAGAAGTCTTGGCTGGTGCCTTATTCTTCAAATCCTCAATGGTTTGATCCTCAAAGAAGACTACATCTCTACTTCTAAACACCTTCTACTTTTTTGGATCCCAAAGCCTGTAATCATACTAATCATGTGAGTAACAAAGAAAAATACATTCTTTAGTCTTACCATCTAACTTGGATCTCTCATTGTCTGGAACATATGCAAATGCACGACAAACAAACACTCTCAAATGCTTGTAGGAAACATCTTTTCCTGACCATACATGCTCTGCAACATCACCATTTAGGGCTGTACATGGTGATAAGTTGATCACATCAACTGCAGTCCTCAAAGCCTTATCCCAAAACCTTTTGGGTAGCTTGGCCTGTGAAAGCATACATTTGATCTTTTCCATGATGGTGTAGTTCATGTTAGGATCAAGAGCACTAAGAGGGGGGGTGAATTAGTGCAGCGGAAAACTTTCTGCGATTAAAACGAAACTGCGTTCGAACGATAAAAACGATTTCTGTGTGAAAGCTGATTCTAAGCAAGATGATGTTAAAGTCAATCTATGAAGGCAGTTTGCAGCTATGATGAAAACCAGAATATAGGCGCAAACTGAAATACGACGTTCGTACGAAGAAACCGATTTACATCTAAATGCTGATTCGTAAATCACTTGATTAGGCAAGATGCAGTTTAAGCAAGAGTATAAAGGTAGTTTGCAGTTATGGTAGAGCTCAAAACGTAAACGCAATCTGAAATATGATGATCGTATGAAAAAACAGATTTACGTCTAAATGCTGATTTAGAAAGTGAAAGGCTTGAAACCCGATTGTATATGCGCAGAAAGCAGTAAGCTTTAGAGAAGGTTTGTAGTAAAGATAATATGCTCAAAGTAAATGCAAACCGAGATTTAGAGTGGTTCGATCAATCTTGACCTACTCCACTTTTGGCTTCCTCCACCGACGAGGTCACCAACGTCAACTAGAGGCCTTCCTTCAATAGGCGAAGGCCAACCACCCTTTTACAATTTCACTCCTTTTGACGGGCTTAGGAGACAACCCTTACAGAAATTTTTTCTCCTCTCTTTACAACTCAGAACTTGGAAGAACAGAGGGAGAAGAACTTTTGGCCTTTACAACAATTTTGAGCTCTAAGAATCACAGAAAGGATCAAGATTTCAATGTAAAATTGCTGCCTATCAGTGTTGAATGGGTGGGATATTTATAGGCCCCAACCCAGTTTAAATTTGGAGCTCAAAACTGTCAATTCCCGGAATTCCGGGATCAGGCGGTTGCACCTCCTGACTGGAGCGGTTGCACCGCCTGGCAGAGCTCGAAGACTGAGCCTCTGGGCGGTGCTACCTCCTGTCAGGGGCAGTTGTACCTCTTGACAAAGCTCGAAGACCGAGCTCAGGAGGTTGCACCTCCTGACTAAGGCGGTTGCACCGCCTGGCAGAGCTCGAAGACTGAGCTCAGGCGTTGCCACCTCCTGTCAGGGGAGGTTGCACCGCCCAATCTCGCTCGGAGACTGAGCCCCAAGCGGTGCCACCGTCTGGCTGGGGCGGTTGTACCTCCCAGTCTCGCTCGGAGACTGAGCCTAGGCGGTGCAACCTCCTACCTTCGACGGTTCAACCGCCTGGCAGAAATCATGGTCCGAATGGGTTGATCCATTCGGCCCAATTTGGGTTTTTCAGGGGCCCAATTGCCCCAAGATTAAGTTAATGGGATCACCTCCCATTTCCAACTTAATCAATATGCTAACTATGATTTTTCCTAAGACATTTACTGCAACTTGCTCCGGTGCGTCAATCGCTTCTTCCGGCGAGCTTCTGACGAACTTCCGTCGATCATCCGATGAACCCTCGGTGATGCTCCTGCGGACTTCCGGCAAACTCCTGAACTTGCAACGATTCACTTGGCGAGTTCCGACGAGCTTCTTTGGCAAGCTTATGAACTTCTCGGATTTGTTCCCGTAGAACCTCCGACGACTGTCCGAACTTCCGTCGAACTCTCGAACTCCCAACGTGATCATTGTCTTGACTCTGGCGCAACTCCTACTGCATATCTTACTTTCATCGTAGTTAATCCTGCACACTTATCTCAACATATAGATTAGATAACAAATGACAATTAACTTTATCATCAAAATCCGAGATTCAACAATCTCCCCCTTTTTGATGATGACAATCAATTGATAATGGAGTTAACCTTAACTCCCCCTGTCTATATGCCATACTTGAGATAAGTCATTCTGAAATTCAAGACCTAATAATTCAAGCGACATATTGATAAGTTCAATCATTTGAACTTATCAATACTCCCATCATGATGTATCTCTCTGAAGATGATGTCAAGGCTTGATATTCATTTTCAAATTTTACATAACAATTTTGAATGATGATAATTGTAGCAATTCATCATATTGTAAGATATCAACATGTAAAGCTATGAAGTAAGATTTTGATATCATTACATGATGTACACATTTCAAATATTTTAGCAAGTGTTGCATTTCTTCACATGGTAAGATATCAACTCAAGGCATAATGCAAATTAATGCATGGCATCTGTTCATATATCTCTTGGTGATGCAAGCATGACATAATCATAGCATCAGTGTTTATAGCATCAATTCATATATTTCTCCCCCTTTGTCATCAACAAAAAGCATGGTAGATGTGATACCAGGAGAACAATATAAGCAAGTTATCAAGCATATAAAGGAAGGCATGATACGTAGATTGCTTTGAATACTTCTTCCTTCCTTTTTTTTTGTTATAATCCTTTGTGCATGAAGAAGGAAAGCCATTTGTGATTCCAGCTATTTGTGAGTTTACTTTGAGTCAAGATATGTGTTTGAAATAACTTTTTGCAAATAAAAATACTATCATCCATATTTCAAGATGGAATTCATAAGCAGGAATCATTTCATCAAATCCATTTCAGAAAAATATTTTTCATAAGAGTGTATGAGAAAATTTGATTTTTAGCATTCCAACTATTAAGCGAATCCGAAAATGAGATGAACTCTTTCATGCATTCAGACAAGACTATGCTACAGATTTTCAAATACAATCATGAAGACAAAACATTTCAACACATGTTATGTAATGGCAATCAAGTGATTTGATCATTCAATAAAATCCGAAAAATAATTTTAACTAGTTTATCTATTCGGACACATCAACATTCACTTAGAGGTTTTGTAAAAATGTCAGCTAGTTGATGTTTAGTATCAATGAACTCTATGGTTACGTCATGATTAGTAACATGATCTCGTATAAAGTGATGTCTAATATCAATATGTTTTGTTCTTGAGTGTTGTATAGGATTCTTAGTTAAGCATATTGCACTTGTGTTATCACATTTAATGGGAATATTTTTAAGATTAACTTTGTAATCTTCTAAGGTATTTTTCATCCATACAACTTATGCACAACATGCACTTGCTGCAATATATTCAGCTTCGGTTGTTGATAGTGCAACCGAGTTTTGTTTCTTAGATGACCAGGAAACAAGGGCATGTCCTAAAAATTGACATGATCCTGATGTGCTTTTTCTATCTAGTCTACAGCCAGCAAAGTCCGTATCAGCATAAGCAATTAACTCAAAATTCTCTGATTTTGGGTACCATAATCCTAGATTTGTGGTACCATTAAGATATCTAAGTATTCTTTTAACTGTTTTGAGATGAGATATCTTAGGGTTTGATTGAAATCTAGCACAAAGTCCTACACTGAACATGATGTCTGGTCTAGTTGCAGTGAGGTAAAGTAAACTTCCTATCATACCCCTATAAGTTTTTTGATCGAAGCTTTCTCCACTTTCATCAATTTATAACTTAGTGGAGGTGCTCATAGGAGTGTTAATAGCCTTTGAGTTGTTCATATTAAACTTTTTTAATAAATTCATAGCATATTTAGTTTGACTAATAAAGATGTCATTGCTTAGTTGTTTGATTTGTAAGCCTAAGAAGAATGTTAATTCTCCCATTAAGCTCATTTCGAATTCAAGACTCATAGTTTTAGCAAAAGATTCACAAAGAGATTCATTCGTAGAGCCAAAGATAATATCATCAACATAAATCTGAACAAAGAGAAAATTATTTTCAAAATTCTTGATAAACAATGTAGTATCAACCTTGCCTTTTGTGAAATTATTTTCGATAAGAAAAGAACTAAGTCTCTCATACCAAGCCCTTGGGGCTTGTTTTAAACCATAGAGAGCTTTAGTTAATCTAAACACATGATTAGGGAGGCTATTATTTTCAAATCCAGGAGGTTGTTCAATATAAACTTCTTCGGAAATAAAGCCATTTAGAAAAGCGTTTTTAACATCCATTTGAAACAACTTAAAATTATTACTACTAGCGTAGGCAAGGAGCATCCTTATGGCTTCCAATCGAGCCACAGGAGCGAAGGTTTCTTCGTAATCGATACCTTCTTCTTGGTTGAAACCTTTGGCCACTAATCTAGCATTGTTTCTAATCACGATACCATTTTCATCTTGCTTGTTTCTGAAGACCCATTTAGTACCAATAACTAAATGGTCATTTGGCCTAGGAACAAGCTTCCACACCTCATTTCTCTCAAATTGATTCAATTCATCTTGCATTGCGATAATCCATGAATCATCTTTCATGGCTTCGTCAACACATTTGGGTTCAATTTGGGAGAGAAAGGCGGTGTTCGCACAAAAATTTTTAAGAGAAGATCGTGTTTGAACCCCCTTTGACGTGTCTCCTAAGATTAGCTCCTTGGGATGAGCATCTACATACTTCCAATCCTTGGGTAAGGATGTTTCGGGAGTAAATGCATCCAAGTTGCTAGTTGGAGAAGGGGTTTCATTTAAATTCAAGGAATCAAAATTAACATCATCATCAAAATCATTTTTCCTAATTTCGGAAATCTCATTGAAAACAACATAAATGGATTCTTCGATAATTAAAGTTCTTTTATTGAAGATACGAAAGGCTTTAGAAACTGAAGAATAACCAAGAAAGATTCCTTAATCGGATTTAGGATCAAATTTTCCTAAGTTATCCTTTTCATTCAAGATAAAACACTTACACTCAAAGACTTTAAAATATGAAACATTGGGTTTTTTGTTGTTCCATAACTCATAGGGAGTTTTGGTTAGTAGGGGTCTTACTACAACTCTATTCAAAATATAGCATGTAGTATTTACGGCTTCGGCCCAAAAATATTTGGGTAGGTTGTGTTCATTCAACATGGTTCTTGCCATTTCTTGTAAATTTCGATTTTTTTTTCTACTACTCCATTTTGTTGAGGATTTATAGGAGTAGAGAAATTATGGTTGTATCCATTGAGTTCACAAAATTCCTGGAAATCATGGTTTTGAAATTCACCACCATGATCACTTCTAATTGACGAAATCATAGAACCTTTCTCATTCTGAACAAGTTTACAAAACTTGGTAAAATATCTAAGGCATTCACTTTTCTATTTTAAGAAGTAAGTCCATGTGTATCTGCTATAGTCATCCACAATGACGAAGGCGTATTTGCTATCTCCTAGGCTTGATGTGGAGATTGGTCCGAACAAGTCCATATGGATCAATTGTAAGGGCCTAGAGGTGCTTATTTGATTCTTAGATTTGAAACTACCCTTAATTTGTTTACCTAATTGGCAAGTATCACATACACTATCTTTGATGAACTTGATATGAGGAATTCCTCTTACAAGTTCTTTAGATGATATTTGAGTGATTAGTTTCATGCTAGCATGACCTAATCTTCTATGCCATATCCAAGCATCCTAATTCAAAACAGAAAAACACATTTCATTACACAAATCATTGATGTCAATAGTGTATACGTTATTTTGTTTCAATGCAATCATAGATATGTTTTTGTGTGGTTTTTCAATGATGCAAGCATTAGATTCAAATATGACAATATATCCTTTATCACATAATTGACTAATGCTCAAGAGGTTATGTTTTAAACCATCAACTAACAAAACATCTTCAATAAAGAAGTTGGATTTGTTACCTATGGTTCCTTTGCCAATGATTTTACCCTTGTTGATGTCTCCGAAGGTGACATAGCCTTCGTCTATGCTAGTGAGCTTAGAGAATTGAGATGAATCTCCGGTCATATGCCTTGAGCATCCACTATCAAGGTACCATCTCTTGCTCCTAGCTTGCGATGGTTTAGTTTTCTACAAGAAAGGATGATCTTTAGGTACCCATTTGCTCTTGGGTGCCTCAAAAATAGATCTACATTGTCTATCATGTTGCATAGATTTTATCATGGTTCCTCTAGGAACCCAAATCAGTTTGTTTGGATTAATTTTCTTGAATGGACAATAATGCGTCTTGTGTCCAAATTTGCAACAAAAGTTGTATTTGTTTTGGTGTTGAACATGTAAGATGGGGCCTTTTATGAAGGTGGTTGGATTTTGGTGAGGACTTCTCACAAATCCAATTCCACTTCTTTTGGGAACGTGACCCTTGTTTGCAAGGATCATGTACAATGACTTGCTACCAACCTCGAATTTCTTCAAGGTGTCCTTAAGTAGCAAGTTTTCCTTTTGGAGAGTTTCTAGATCATGACATTTGATGCATGAACTTAAACTATCATGATATTCAGTTTTTAACTTATTAAAATTACAAGTAAGACTATCATACTCCTTTTTTAGCAATTTGTATTTTCTATTAATAATCTTGCATTCATCAAATAAGTCATGGAAGACATTTAATAATTCATCAAATGATAAATCTGCATCTATTAAATTTGTTACCCCATCTCCGATGGCCATTAAGGCGTAATGAGCAACTTGCTCGGTGTTGGACTCCTCTTCTTCGGACGCGCTCGAGTCATCCCACGTTGCTTTGAGCGCCTTCTTCTTTGATGTTCTCTTTTTGACTTGGGGACAATCATTCTTGTAGTGTCCCGACTTTTTGCATTCATAGCAAATAACTTGGTCCTTCTTGGGTTCAAGTTTATTTTTTGTGTCATTCTTAAACTTGTTTCTTTTAAAGAATTTTTTAAATTTTCTTGTTAGAAGTGCCAAGTCATCATCACAATCCTCATCACTTGAGTTTTCTCTCAAGTGGCCTTTTGAAGTTTTAAGTGTCATATCCTTCCTGTTCTTTGGAAGGATGTCTTCTTGCTCTTCATGAGCTTTACAAGTCATCTCGTAGGTCATTAATGACCCGATTAGTTCTTCAAGAGGGAAGTTGCGTAGATCTTTTGCCTCTTGAATAGCAGTGACTTTAGGATCCCAACTCTTAGGAAGTGATCTTAGAATCTTATTTACGAGCTCAAAATCCGAAAAACTTTTTCCGAGTCCTTTTAGACCGTTGACGACATCCGTGAAACGGGTAAACATGTCGCCAATGGTTTCACTCGGTTTCATCCGGAAAAGTTCGAAATAATGTAACAGAAGATTGATTTTTGACTCTTTCACTCTACTTGTGCCTTCGTGAGTCACTTCGAGTGTGTGCCAAATATCAAATGCGGTTTCACAAGTTGAAACATGGTTAAACTCGTTTTTATCAAGTGCACAAAATAAGGCATTCATAGCCTTTGCATTAAGAGCGAAAGCCTTCTTCTCCAATTCATTCCAATCGATCATTGGAAGAGAAGACTTCGAAAATCCGTTTTCGACAAGATTCCAAAGTATAAAATCCATAGAAATAAGAAAGATCCTCATTCGGGTCTTCCAATAGGTGTAGTCCGTCCCACTGAACATGGGTGGACGTGTAATAGAATGACCCTCTTGGTTTCCGGCGTATGCCATCTCTCTTGGGTTTTAATCCGTTAGAGAGTTAACCCCGCTCTGATACCAATTGTTAGGATCAAGAGCACTAAGAGGGGGGGGTGAATTAGTGCAGCGGAAAACTTTCTGCGATTAAAACGAAACTGCGTTCGAACGATAAAAACGATTTCTGTGTGAAAGCCGATTCTAGGCAAGATGATGTTAAAGTCAATATATGAAGGCAGTTTGCAGCTATGATGAAAACCAGAATATAGGCGCAAACTGAAATACGACGTTCGTACGAAGAAACTGATTTACATCTAAATGTTGATTCGTAAATCACTTGATTAGGCAAGATGCAGTTTAAGCAAGAGTCTAAAGGCAGTTTGCAGTTATGGTAGAGCTCAAAACGTAAATGCAATCTGAAATATGATGATCGTACGAAAAAATAGATTTAAGTCTAAACGCTGATTCGGAAAGTGAAAGGCTTGAAACCCGATCGTATATGCACAGAAAGCAGTAAGCTTTAGAGGAGGTTTGCAGTAAAGATAATATGCTAAAAGTAAATATAAACCGAGATTTAGAGTGGTTCGGTTAATCTTGATCTACTCCACTTTTGGCTTCCTCCACCGACGAGGTCACCGACGTCAACTAGAGGCCTTCCTTCAATAGGCGAAGGCCAACCACCCTTTTACAGTTTCACTCCTTTTGACGGGCTTAGGAGACAACCCTTACAGAAATTTTCTCTCCTCTCTTTACAACTCAGAACTTGGAAGAACAGAGGGAGAAGAACTTTTGGCCTTTACAACAATTTTGAGCTCAAAGAATCACAGAAAGGATCAAGATTTCGGTGTAAAATTGCTGCCTATCAGTGCTGAATGGGTGGAGTATTTATAGGCCCCAACCCAGTTCAAATTTGGAGCTCAAAACTGTCAATTCCCGAAATTCCGGGATCAGGCGGTTGCACCTCCTGACTGGAGCAATTGCACCGCCTGGCAGAGCTCGAAGACTGAGCCTCTGGGCGGTGCTACCTTCTGTTAGGGGCGGTTGCACCTCCTGACAGAGCTCGAAGACCGAGCTCAGGCGGTTGCACCTTCTGGCAGAGCTCGAAGACTGAGCTCAGGCGGTGCCACCTCCTGTCAGGGGAGGTTGCACCGCCCAGTTTCGCTCGGAGACTGAGCCCCAAGCGGTGCCACCGCCTAGCTGGGGCGGTTTTACCTCCCAATCTCGCTCAGAGATTGAGCCCAGGCGGTGCAACCTCCTGCCTTGGGCGGTTCAACCACCTGGCAGAAATTATGGTCCGAATGGGTTGATCCATTCGGCCCAATTTGGGTTTTTCAGGGGCCCAATTGCCCCAAGATTAAGTTAATGGGATCACCTCCCATTTCCAACTTAATCAATGTGCTAACTATGATTTTTCCTAAGACATTTACTACAACTTGCTCCGGTGCGTCAATCGCTTCTTTCGGCGAGCTTCCGGCGAACTTCCGTCGATCATCCGATGAACCCTCGGTGATGCTCCTGCGGACTTCGGGCAAACTCCTGGACTTGCAACGATTCACTTGGCGAGTTCTGACAAGCTTCTTTGGCAAGCTTATGGACTTCTTGGATTTGTTTCTGCAGAACCTCCGACGACTGTCCGAACTTCCGTCGAACTCTCGAACTCCTAACGTGATCATTGTCTTGACTCCGGCGCAAATCTTGCTGCATGTCTTACTTTCATCGTAGTTAATCCTGCACACTTATCTCAACATATAAATTAGATAACAAATGACAATTGACTTCATCATCAAAATCCGAGATTCAACAGTTCATCCTCTTTGCAATTGCATTATGCTGAGGTGTACCAGGAATTGTCATCTCATGTTGGATCCTATGTGACCTGCAATAATCATTAAATAATCCTGTGTTTTCACTACCATTATATGATCTTATGTATTTTAATTGTCTTTCTATCTCCTTTTCAACTTTAGCATGAAACTCTTTGAAGACATTAATCACATGATCTTTGGTTTTTAAAGCATAGGCCCAAACTTTCCTAGAAAAATCATCTATAAAAGTGACAAAATAAAGTGCACCACTTATACTAGGAACATCAACAAATCCACTAGGAGTTTTTGTCCTTAAAGGACCACATACTTCTATATAAACATGCTCTAAGGTATGCATTTTTTTAGACATTGTAGGACTAGCAAATGAAACTATGTGTTGTTTACCAACTAAACAATCAATACAAGGGTTCATATGTGTACCTTTGAGGTTTGGCAATACCTCTATCTTGGAAAGAGCTTGTAGTCCCTTCTCGCTCATGTGTTCCAATCGCCTATGCCACAACTCCATGCTGAAGTCTTTCTTTGTAGCATTTAACTGCTCACCACAAGCTTTATCCTACAACCTGTATAAGGTGTGATATTTCTTTCCACTAGCTATAACAAGAGAACCCTAACTAAGCTTCCATTATCCTTTGTAAAATTTGCTATCATAGTCTTCATCATCTAGCCTTCCAACTGAAATTAAATTCAGCCTCAAGTCAACCATATGCCTCACATGCTTAAGCACCAACTTACAGCCAAGGTTAGTCTTTAAATGGATATCACCCATGCCAATGATGTCTGCTGTGCCATAGTTGCCCATCTTGACAATACCAAAATTTTCAGACCTATAGGTAGCAAAAAACTCTCTCCGTGGTGTAGCATGATAAGAAGCATCTGTGTCAATTACCCACTCAAGATCTTGATACACACAAGAAAAAATATCATCAAAAGGAGACAAAATCAAATAATCACCACCCTGCACTATAGCTGTGATATTATCTTTTGACTTTGTAGACTCCACTTCTTTTCCCTTTTTCTTATTCTTCTTAGGTTGCATACATTGGTTCTTGTAATGTCCTTTCTCACTATAGTTATAGTAAACAATATTTTTTATTGATCTTGACTTGCTCCTATCCATGCGTGAACTGCTTCTAGACTTTGACCTTCCTCTATTCTCTGAGATAAGTACATGTGAATCATTCTGAGATGTTGCTGAATTTTTTCTTCTCAACTTCTCAACTCCTCATTCAACAAACTGCTTATTACTTGACTCATGGTGATAATACCATCTAGCGCATAATTACTAAGGGAAACCACTAGTGTCTCCCAACTTTCTAGTAATGAACTGAGAAGTAACAATGCCTACAACTCATCATCAAGAGACATTTTTATAGAGAATAACTGGTTAGTGATACTCTGCATTTCATTCAAATGCTCAGCAATAGAAGCACCCTCTTTATATTTTAGGTTCACAAGTTTTTTGATCAAAAAAACTTTGTTGCTAGTTGTTTTTCTTTGATAGAGACTTTTCAACTTTTTCCAAAGAGAATATGCAAAACTTTCAATAGAAACATGGTGAAAGACACTATTATCAAATCATTGTTGAATAAACCTAACTATTTTTTTATCTAACCTCTTCCACTCATCATCTGTCATAGTTATGGGTTTTGCACTATTCTCCTGCAAAGGTCCATACAAATCTTTGCAATACAAGAGATCTTATATTCTTGGTTTTCATATCATCCAATTGTTTCCCTTCAAACTAATCATGCGAGAAACATTACTGGCCCCCATGTTCTAATACAAAATTAAATTACTACAACCCTGCTCTGATACCAATTGATGGGATATAAAGAGAAATAACTTTTGTATATGAATAAATACTAGCAGGCCATAACACACAACGGAATTAAATGGAACCACAATAAAATAGAACACCAAGATATACGTGAAAAACCTCTCCAATGTGAAGGGTAAAAATCACGGGGCAAACTAGAGATAATCCACTATAAGAATAATGAATATATAAATCTCAATCTCTTGCTCAAAATTCTAGCAACAATCATAAGAGAATAACTAGGATACAAGGATCACATCACTATGCACAATATCTAAATCTTCCCTAATTCTCCTCAAGTAATCATACTAAGAATCTACTATAAATCTAATCTAACCTGAGATGAAAGCACTATTAGATGATTGAGAATAGTCTCTCTGTGTTGTCTTTGTCTTCTTCCCTTTCTTTCTCTTCTTTTTCTACCTTGTTCTCCTCCTTTCCTTTGGTATCTTATGGCTGCCAAAAACTACCTTTTTGTTACCTTTTTTTTTGCCTCTTTTTATAGCCACCACACCCCCCTAATATAAATTAGGGTTAGGTTAAGAGGGGGTGAGCTGTGGGCTGAATATGGGCTGTCAGCCCAACAGTCAAGGTACATGATATCAATTTTTCCTACTAAATATTCCTATGTATCGATCTACTTTATATAATATCTTGGATCATTGGATCGAGCGATCTACTTTTACTATATATTTCTCTAATTTAAGAGGTTTCCAACTGTGAGAAAGTCATAAATATTGAAACAGTAGCTTCGGATTACGTGCTTGAGAAATACTTTAGAAATCAGTTTCCTAGTAGACAAAATATAGAAGATCTTATATGTGTTAGGATCTTAAAGGCACTAAGAGCAAGGGTGAATTAGTGCTTTCGGAAAAAAAATTTTGATTTAAAAAATTTCAATCAAAAAATATGTATCGAAAATATATTTAACTTAGAATGTGAGTAAGGGTAGTGAGCAACTAAATCGGTTAGTAATGGCAAGAAATAGTATAAAGAGAAATACAAACCAGATTTATAATAGTTCAATCGTCTTGACCTACGTCCACTCATTATTCCTCTTTCCTTAAGGCCATTGGCTTTTGCTACTAATTTTATTTTAATAGATGAAGATCAACTAGCCTTGCTATAACTCTTTCTCCTTTTCATAGGCTTAAGAGAGAACCTTCACACATCTCTTTTACAAGAAAACCTCGTACCTCTCATAGAATGACCTCTAAATTTAAGGAGAAAAAGACTCAACACTTTTCAAGAGAGTTTACACACTTTAAATCTTAAGTTTTCATGTTTTCACTGAGCAAACTTGAATAAGGTATTTATAAACCCCAAACAACTTAAAAAAATAAAGCCAAAATTTTAAATCCCTAGATTTTTGGGGCATCGGTGGTACTACTACCTGCGTTGGGCGATACTATTGTCATACAAAGCCCGGGAACTTAGGCTTTGGTGGTACCACCACCTACCTAGGTGGTAGTACCGGATGATAGCTTGAGAACCCAGGCTCTAGCGGTACCATCGCTTGCTTGGCCAATACTACCACTTGACAGTCTGAGAACCTGGGCTCTAACAATACCACTACCCAACCCAACCCCAGGTCATTGAATTGGCCTTTCAACGTGTCCAATTTAGCCTTGGTTCAAACCCAATGGACTCATAATCGAGTTGGCATAGTTATGTCTTAAAATCAAGTCAATTAGACTCTAAATGACTTCCACAAGACTCAAAAACTCTAATTACTATCATGAAGCCTTCAGCACGTTGTCCGACTTGTCATCTATTCATCCGAATCTTCGGCGCATCGTCCTTTCCTTCTGTATATTACCCGATCCATCGACATGTTGACCTCCTATAATATCCAATCTTCTTGGTGCAATATCCGATCCTTCCGACCTAATGCTCGAACTCATGGTACGAAATCCATCCTTCGGCATGTCGACCAATCCTCTGGCTTGACGTCCAATCTCTAACATGATGCTCTCCGGCCCAACATCTGATTCTCCTACTTTACTTATCTTAAATGCTTATTAGTCTACAAACTCATCAATTAATTTTATCATCAAAATCTAAGATTTAATAATCTTCTCCTTTTTGATAATGATAACCAATTGATTATGGAGTTTTAACTAAACTCTCCCTATTTATATGTCATTTTGAAATAAATTTTGAATTTAAAAAAATGATAATCTTTTAATGCAACTCTTTGAATTCAAGTCAAAATAAAAAATTAAAGTGACTTTCATTGCAAACGTCATATGTATAATTTTATTTTTCATTGCAAAGATCAAAATAATCATAGTGACTTTAATTGCAAAAGTCATATGTAAAATATTAATATCCAAATAATCATTGCACACTTCATATGTATAATTTCAAATCATTATAAGTTAAAATATAATAAATCTTTAGTCATCAAATAGTACAATCAACTTCTCCCCCTTTATCATCAATAAAATAGAGAAATGTGTAAGTTTTTACTTCTTTTTGAAATGTGCAAACTAGTACTTCTCTCTCCCCCTTTATTATCATCAGCCTCGTAGATTGGGATCTAAGAGACTAAGCCTCTAGCAGTTCCACAGCCTTACCCAACTTTTGGGTCATTGAATGGACTTCCCAATGGGCCCAAATCAGCCTTAGATCAGGCCCAATGGGCCCCTAATTGAGTTGATCTAATTACATTCAAAACCAACTCAATTACAATTTAAACTACATCAATCAAGACACAATTGATTACATGCATGAATCACATGTTGTTTGGTACGTCATTCGTTCATCCGGTGCTTCGTCTAACTCTTCGATGCTTCGTCTATGCATTATCCTATCATTTAGTGTATTGCTCTATCGGCATTTTGATCTCTACAATATCCGATCTCCTAGGTATAATTTTTTATCCTTCTGGCCTGATTCCCGAACTCATGGCACAAAGCCTTCTATGGAAATATCGACTAGTTCTTTGGCCCGACATCCAATATGTTGGGAAATCATAGGGGGCAACATTACATGCATAGCGGAAGAATAGAAAATAAAATCCCCAATTCCCAAAAATATGTTCATCGACGTGCAAAAATTAGTGCGCAAAATCCGCGAAACAAAAAACCAGGTGTGAGATATATTGTATTACCTAGGAAGATCGTATATTCCTGAATCCCTACAGATCTCTAGGAGAGGATGAAGGAGGTCAAGCGCCCTCCTCTTTAGCGGTGATCCACACAACAGGGCTGTGATGATGCTCCTCAAAACTCCAGGCCTACTTTGAGGTGGAGAGGGGGAGGAGAATAGGAGAGGGAAGCAAAAGGCTCTAGCCTATGAACCATTGATTTTGTCCTATTTATAGAGGTCCCCTATCAATTTAACCCTAATGGATCCTCCCCTATTGGGTATTGAATCTCCATCCAACTACCTAAGCTTCTTAAATTAGTTGATCTCTATCCAATAATTCAAGGGCTTATTGGATATCCAATAAGATAGGGGCTCCGACGGATATCTCATATCTGAACCTCTACTCATCGCAATGCCTACCATATGTATGTGACCCACTAAGACCAATATCAAGCTAGCCGTGAGTCATACCTGTCCAAACTCCTTCTAGCTCGGTGAATTATTATCTCTATAATAATTCACTCGACTCATCGATTGTGGACGTACTAGGCCACTACGCCGTAGTCCCAAAATGATACAGGGGAATCCAATCTATTGGACCTATCTGTCTTCAGTTACCATATACCTATAGTCCATAATCCATCTAATATCGAGAGACCGTATACCAAGCATGTTGCTATCAAACCCATACGGTTTCTACTCGAGTCTCGCTCTAATCGGATTCTCCCATAGAACTCTTTCCCTCTCAATCAAAATGACCCTAGCTAGGGATTTGTCTGAGGAAGAACACATGGGATATTTCTCTAATGACACCAAGAGTGGATGATCCTCTATCGACACTCAATAGCCCTTATAAGGTTGACTACCACTCCCGATGACCAGTTGTACAAGATTTGGGACATCCAAACCTATAAGTCTAGTATCTATTAGGAACCTTTTTCTGAGCTTTTAAATAATGTTTATTGTGTTTGTTTAGTCCAGTTGTTTATTGAGTCGATTTGGTTCAGTTAGAGTCAAGTAGAGGTTTATTTAATATTTATTTATTATTAGAGTTCAAGTCCTGATTGACTCTGGGTGGAACTCTATAAATAGGGATATAACTACTTTTCAGTAATCTATGAAAAATACTATTCTGTCTTTGGACAAACCCTAGGAGGCCGATCCCCCCGAAGTGATCAAGGAGGGTCGATCCCCTCGAAGTGATCAAGGAGGCCGATCCCCTCGAAGCAATCATTATCATCCTCATTTCTCCCCTTTCTTCGACTTTAGGGTTTTATCATTTGGTATCAGAGCATTCTCATTTCTTCTATTTCTTCTACGATAAGATCTTAGGGTCTTATCATTTGTTATCAGAGCAACGATCCTCGGCGTAACCTATCGTAACCTTGCTTCCCTTATTCCCCACCACCACTACAAGGCAACTCTTTCTTCACCGTTGTTGCTATTTCCCCGGCCAGGAGACGACGAGAAGCCGCAGCCACCCCTGCGTCCCCTGCTTCCGGCCAGCCCACCCGCCGCTGCTGCTCTCCGGCCAGCGCCCACCATCGGCCCGCTTCCCGGCCGATGACCACCACCGCCGCTGTTCCCCGGCCAGGAGACGACGCTGCCAGCGTCCATCCCAGCCCTACTACCGTCGCCCCTTGCGTCGTAGCACAGCCGCTCGACCTCTCCTCCTCGGCGATCGTTGGTGACGCTGCTCCCAACCGCGCCACCACCGCTGCCTCTCTACCGCCGCCCGCCTCCCCTTGGGTCGCAGCAGCAGCCGCCGATTGTCACCCTCCTAGCGGCGACCGAAACAGGGCAACTCACGGATTGCCCTTGTTCCCAGCCGCGTCACCACTACTTTTCCCAGCCGCATCGCCGCCGCTCGATCACCCGGCCAGCGACCTCTTCTCCTCGCGTCCCCATCTAACTGGAGCGAGAAGGACTGCTGGCACCGCAGCCGCAGCTGTAGCCGCCGGTTGTCGCAGCCCCTCCTTGCAGCGGTTGCAGAAATAGAGTTTCCTCTGTTGCCGCAGCCACACCTCGAGTGCCGTCGCCTTCCAGCCGACCCACCACCAGTGCCAGCCACCGTGCGGCGACCGCTACTCGCCTCCCAACCGCCGCTTCCCCTGGCTCGGGCGAGAACGACCGCCGCCACTCCCCCTTGCTCTGCATCTTTTGTAACCGAAACAGGGCAATCACGGGCAACTCACATCTGCTGCCCTTGTTTCCAGTCGCCGCCGTCGCCGTCGCCTTCCACCCGCTGCTCCCCCGTGCGACGACCACCGCTCGCCTCCCACCCACTGCTCCCGCCCGCTTCCCAGCCGCTGCTTCCATTTGCTCTGCATCCGTGGTGACTGAAACAGGGCAGTTAGCACCGTTGCAGTCGCGGGTCCCCTTGCTGCCGCAGTCGCGGATCCCCTTGCTGTTGCGAACGCCGGTTGCCACCACCGTCGCCACTACTGCCCAGCCAGCGACGACGCCGCTCGCCGCCCAGCCTGGCAGCCTCCGGTTGCCGTAGCCCTCATTGCAACGGTTGCAGAAACATAGCTTCCTCGATTGCTGCAGCCTGCCACGACCCTCGCTGCCTCCTTCTCCACCGCTGCCGCTACGCTCCGGCCAGCAACGACTGCTACTGCCAGCCACTGCAGCCTTCACCTAAACCCCCTCGATCTGCACCGTTGCTGCAGCCCCCTTGCTCTGCATCGTTGCCGCAGCCGCCGGTTGCCACCACTGCAGCCTCAACCCCGGCCTTTTCAACGCCACCTCCCTCTTGTTCTGCCTCTACTGTTGTAGTTGTCGGTTGCCATCACCGCAGCCTCAACACGGTTGCTCAGCGATTGCTTCCTTGGGTCACAACATGGGTCACAACAGCCGCAACCGTCACCTTTCAGCCTTGGCGCTCTCATCTCACGCAGTGACACAAACATAGGGCAGCTACTCTTCCTCCAACGCAGCGACCGCAGCACTACCCTTGGCATCCACCTACTCGGCAACTTCGCATCGATAGTGTTGATGCCCTTGACCGACACCAAAAATAGAAGTTAAGATTACAGATTTGCAATCTTATGCAATGACCACTGATAACTCGGTGAAAGCACAAATGGAAGCATTGGAAATCAGAATTGAGAACCGACTGCAAGAAACACTTAATGATTTCAAAAAGAGCCTACTAGAGAGCCTTAGCAAATTTCAACAAAATGGAGGCTCAAGTTCTACATTGCATAGATATGGAAATACTAGAAAAGGGCCCCAAGATTGTGACACAATCTACTCATACATGAAGGTGGATGGGCAACTCTAAAAAATATGTCAGACTTCTACAGTATTGGAATATCAGAGTAGGTTTGAAAGATTATCAAATCAAGCTAGAGATTGGTCGGAACGATAACTTCTGGATAC
Source organism: Musa acuminata AAA Group (assembly GCF_036884655.1). Taxonomy (NCBI): domain Eukaryota; kingdom Viridiplantae; phylum Streptophyta; class Magnoliopsida; order Zingiberales; family Musaceae; genus Musa; species Musa acuminata. The sequence goes on from NC_088331.1 coordinate 21,502,046, forward strand.
ATTTATTGAATGTCTTATTCCAGAGATCCGGTGTGAAGTTAAGGCTCGTCAACCTCGCACTATGATAGCTGCGATCTCATTCGCACATCTACATGAGAAAAAAATCAACAGGGAAAATCATGGAAACATAAGTGATAACCACCAGATGATCAATATGCCACCCACCATATCTATTCCCAACCAAAGCCTTCACACCCGAGGACTAACCCAAGAAGAACTCAAGAAAAATTCAGCAAAGGGTTTGTACTATGATGAAAAGTGGAGTATGAAGCACCAATGTAAACAAGGGCAGCATATGATGATTGAGCCAATTGGAGAGGAACCGAAAGCAGAAGAGTTGGACTCCAATCATGAAGGTATAAATTCTAATGAAGACGTTGAACCTACCATACATACAATGCATATATTAGCCGACTACTCTAACCCGCAAACTATGGAAGTTGCCGAAACTCTAGAGCATCAGCCTATTATAGTTTTGATTGATACTGGTAGCACTAACAATTCTATGGACAGTGAGATTGTTGACCGATTGGCCCACCACATTGAAGACTATGATAGATTCGAAGTAAAGATCATTGATGGATGGATTTTCACTTGTGATAACAAAGGTTCAAAGATAAAATTGATTATACAGGGCCAGAAGTTTCATGCAACGATTACTATACTGAAAGATCGACCTGTTCCTTATGTTAGGATCGAGAGCACTAAGAGGGGGGGGTGAATTAGTGCAGCGGAAATCTTATAATAAATTAAAAGCCAAAAGCTGCGTTCGTTCATAAACTATTATGATGCAAAAGCAAATTCTCAGTTTGTATCTAAGTGCAGTTTGCGTCTAAGCGCAGATTGCGTCTAAGCGCAGTTTGCGTCTAAGCGCAGTTTTGCGTCTAAGCGCAGTTTTGCGTCTAAACTCAGATTTATGTCTAAATGCAGATTTACGTCTAAACGCAGATTTACGTCTTAACGCAGTTTTACGTCTAAACGTAGTTTTACGTCTAAACGCAGATTTACGTCTAAACGCAGTTTTACGTCTAAACGTAGTTTTACGTCTAAACGCAGATTTACGTCTAAACGTAGTTTTACGTCTAAACGCAGTTTTACGTCTAAACGCAGTTTTACGTCTAAACGCAGTTTTGCGTCTAAACGCAGATTTACGTCTAAACGCAGTTAGACGCAGATTTACGTCTAAACTTTGAAACTCATTTGTATACTCGCAGAAGGCAGTATGCAGTTCAAACCAAGACGTAAACGTGAACTGAAATCTGATGATTGAGCGAAGAAAGCCGATTTACGTCTGAATGCAGTTTTACGTCTAAATGTTGAAACTCGTTCGTAAAATCGTAGAGGACAGATTGCAGTTATCAATAGGATTAAAATGTAAGCGTAAACTGCAAGGAAGCTCGTTTGTAAAAACACGGAAAACAGTTCTGCAGAATCAAACGTAAACGTAAACTGTAATATATGAAAATACGAGTTTACGTCTGAATGCAGATTTGGAAGAACAACACTTAGAACTTGTTCGTGAAAGCGCAGAGAGCAGTAGTGATGAGGGAGGTTTGCAGTAATGATAAAGTGCTCGAAAATAAACGCAAACCAGAGATTTAGAGTGGTTCGGTCAGCCTTGACCTACTCCACTTTTGGCTTCCTCCACCGATGAGGTTGCCGACGTCAACTAGGTGCCTTCCTTCAATGGGCGAAGGCCAAACTTCCCTCTTACAATTTCTCTCCTTTTGACAGGCTTAGGAGACAACCTTTACAGATGTTTTCTCTCCTCTCTTTTCAACTCAAACTTGAAGAACAGAAGGAGGAGGAAAACTAGCAGTTTTGAGCTCTAAGAACCACTGAAAAGATCAAGATTTCGGGTCAGTTCTTGCTCAATTCAGTGCTGAATGGGTGGGGTATTTATAGGCCCCAACCCAATTCAAAATTCGAGCTCAAAACGATCAAATCGATCAAATCCCAGAATTCTGGGATCAGGCGGTTGCACCTCTCAACTGGAGAGGTGGCACCGCCTGGCAGAGCTCGAAGACTGAGCTCTGCCGATTGCTTCTCTCTGCCAGAGCTCGAAGACTGAGCTCGATGGTTGCATCACCTGGCAGAGCTCGAAGACTGAGCTTGGTGGTTGCATCACCTGGCAGAGCTCGAAATCCGAGCTCGGTGGTTGCATCACTTGGCAGAGCTCCAAACTGAGCTCAAGCTGATGCACCATTCTGCCATAGCTCGAAGACTGAGCTTGGTGAATTCATCACCTGGCAAAGCTCGAGACTGAGCTCAGGCTGATGCACCACTCTGCCAGAGCTCGAAGACTGAGCTCTGTGGTTGCATCGCCTGGCAGAGCTCGGAACTTGAGCTCTGGCGGTGCAACCTCTTGGCTGGAGCGGTTGCACCTCCCAGCCGTGCAGCCCTGGCGGTTGCACCTCCTGGCTGGGGCGGTTGCACCTCCCAGCCCCTCAGCCCAGGCGGTTGCACCTCCTGGCTGGGGCGGTTGCACCTCTCAACCCCTCAGCCCAAGCGGTTGCACCTCCTGGCTGGGGCGGTTGCACCTCCTGGTGCAATCAGGGTCCGAATGGTTCACTCCATTCGACCCACTTTGAATCTTTTCAGGGGCCCAATTGCCCCAAGATTAAGCTAATGGGATCACCTCCCATTTTCATGCTTAATCATCGTGCTAACTACGATTATCTCTAAGACAACTTCTGCAGCTTGCTCCGATGCGTCAATCGCTTCTTCCGGCGAGTTTCCGGCCAACTTCCGTCGATCAACCGATAACCCTCGGTGATCCTTCTGCGGACATCCGGCATACTCCTGGACTTTGCGACGATCCACTTGGCGAGTTCCGACGAGCTTCGCTTGGCAAGCTTCTGGACTTCTCGGATCTGTTCTCTCTGAACCTCCGACGACCGTCCGAACTTCCGTCGAACTCTCGAACTCCCAACGTGATCATGATCTTGACTCCGGGGCAACTCCTGCTGCTTGTCTTAATCTCATCGTAGTTAATCCTGCACAATTAAAACAAAACTTCAATCGAGACAATTAATCCTAAGCAATTAACCAAGTTGTCCGACATGTCATTGGTCCCTCGACGCTTCGTCCGATTCTTCGGCGCATCGTCCTCTCGTGCAGACTATTGCCCAATCGGCCAGTTGACTCCGCAACTCCGATATCCTTGGCACAATACCCGCTCTTCTTGGCCCGATGCCCGAGTCCACGGCCCGAAGCCTTCTGTCGATACGTCGACCGATCCACTGGCCCGACGTCCAATCTTCTGACATGTTCCTTCGGCACAATATGATTTTCCTGCTTTAATTGTCTCATCCTGATCGAAGCATCCTGCGTCACTCAAAACGCAGATTAAATCATAAACATATATCAAGTAGTTTCATCATCAAAATACGATATTCAACAATCTCCCCCTTTTTGATGATGACAACCACTTGATGACGGAGTTAAACTTAACTCCCGGAGTTTAAACAAACTCCCCCTATCAATATGCCATATTGATAGAACCTTGAATTCAAACTGAATTCAAGTCATTGCAATATTCATCATGAATACTTGCAACACGTCAACATGAACTTATGCATAAACTTATGCATCACATGTCATGTCATCAACATACTTCTCCCCCTTTGTCATCAACAAAAAGGAGAAGTACTACAATCAAGTGTGTGTGATATTGGTTCAACTCATTGCATGAAAATCATAGTATCAAGTTTTATCATCATGCAATCTTGGAGCTAGAAGATTTAGCAAGTGTTACATCATGCTTAGAACATTCATGCTATCAAGTTTTAGATATGCAAGTTTTATAGCATATAAGATAGCACTTTTGGTAATGTTCAAGATAGCAAGTTCTACATCATGCAAGCTAGCAAATTAGAGATGTTCAAGAAGGCAACTCTTGCTTCTTGAAAATTTTGCTCACTTTGCTAGATGCACAAGTTAGCATTTTTGCCTCTTGAGATAGGCAAGATAGCACATTTGCTTCTTTTGAGATAGCAACTTTTTGCTTCTCTTTAGACCAACAAGCTAGCAATTTTTACGATATACAAGTTTCACAATATATAAGCTAGCAAAAATTTCGAAAGCAAATGCAAGATAAATTTCTTGTGTAAGCTCATGATTCTTGCTTCCTATTGCAATGTGCAAATTGCAAGTTTTGCTTCTTGAGATATTCAAGATAGTGATGTTCAAGAAGACAATTTTTCTTCTTGAAATAAGCAAGTTAGCAATCTTTGCTTCTTAAAATAGGTAAGCTAGCAAATCAAGTTTTTGCATCTTCTTGACTTGTACAAGCTAGCTATCTCCCCCTTTGTCATTGTAAAAAAAAGAAAGAGAGAATACAGTTTTGTAGTTCTCTTTTCTTTTTACAACGATTTCAAAATCATGACAAATGATGAATAATCAAGTTATGAATGTCAAGATAATTTTTCATCATGAATATTTTATCATAGCATGCATCATTATCATAAATTGAAGTATTACATGCATGATATCATATCACCATTCATAATTACATTAATATTTCAATATAACAATTTCTTCTCAAAATGTGTAACTTGGCACTCATAGCATTTTAAATCATGATTTACATCATATGCAATACATCACATCATAATTAGAAAGCACAAGTATTGCATGCATAATTGTACATTATAAATGTTTCATATCATGATGGTATCAATTTTGTCAAATTATATCCTACCATGCATGATCAAAACTTCTCCCCATTTTATCATTGAAAACAAGAAGAAAGTAGGGGGAAGAGCATAAAAGTGTTAAATATTTCAATCATTTTTAAGATTCATAACATGAATAACGTTATTACTATTTCATCAAAATCAGTTTCGAGATTCACATAATATCATGAAGTCATTAATCTCGATAAAATGGGAAAAACATTTTCTTTTTAAGTGATTCTTTTAACACATCATAAAAAAAGAAAAACTCATTCATAATTCAAGTGATTTACAAGATATCATAAATGAATTTATCACTTGTATTTCACCAAAATCGAGAACTCTTAGAGATAGAAAATGATTGAAGCATTTAATTTGATTGAAGAATGATTCATATTTAAAGTGTAGCATTTGTCAAATCTGAAATCATCAAGTATAACTTTAATATTTTCATTGCAACATTAAGCAAGGTTTCATTGAAGATAATTTTGAATGATTCTTATAAATGCCTAAAACTTCTTTAATTTTAATTTATGATTGACTTTATAATAGCATGCTCAAATCTTTATTCTTATGTCAAAACCATACATTATATTTAATAAACAAAGACAATGAAAAATATCAAGCCTTCCAGACAAAAGCCATGTATCGTCATTGAAAAGCAATATGAAAATCATCAAAATATACATTCTTGCTTCTCAAGCACATAAGATTAATCTCACTAGGTGTAAAATCATTAGATTTCTATCTTGCATTAACATAAGACATGCAATTTTCATTATCATTTTCAAGATTACAAGCATGATCATATTTTTGCATTTTCATTGTTAAATTATTAAAAATATAATTTTCAAGAAAATTTAAAGAAAAAGAAAAGTGCATCATGAAAAGCATCATGTAATTTCGAAGTAAATTAGGGGGATTTCGATTACCTCATCATTGTAGGCTGTTAAGGCGTAGTTTGCCGCCTTGCTTTTGTTGACTTTCTCTTCTTCGGAGGAGCTCGATTCATCCCAATTTTTGTTCTTCTTCTTGCGTTTAAAGCAAGTAGTTCCATTCTTTTTGCTTTTTAATTTTCGTTTCATTTTAAGTTCACCATCACTTGAGCTTATGCTCGAGTGGTCTTCAAATGTTCTATGTCCCAAATCCTTCCTGTTCTTTGGAAGGTTGGTTTGTTCATCATTGTCCTCATCACTTGAGTCATCGCTCAAGTGGCATTCATTTGTCCAGAGTTCCAAATCCTTCCTGTTCTTTGGAAGGTGGTTCTCAAGTTCTTCACGTGCATTGCACGTCATTTCATATGTGATCAATGAACCAATTAGTTCTTCAAGTGGAAAATGGTTCAAGTTTTTCGATTCTTGAATAACAGTTACTTTTGAATCCCAAGTTTTAGAAAGTGAGCGCAAAACTTTGTTAACGAGTTCAAAATCCGAAAAGCTTTTACCAAGTGATTTTAAACCATTGACGACATCCGTAAAACGGGTGTACATGTCAACAACGGTTTCGCTTGGTTTCATATGAAAAAGCTCGAAATCAAGCAGTAGAATATTAACTTTCGAGTCTTTGACTCTACTAGTTCCCTCGTGCGTGATTTCAAGAGTGCGCCAAATATCGAAAGCCGTTTCACACGTAGAAATCCGATTGAACTCATTTTTGTCCAATGCGCAAAATAAGGCATTCATAGCCTTTGCGTTTAAAGAAAAATTCTTCTTCTCCAAAACCGACCATTCGTTCATCGGTTTGGAGGGAAGTTGAAAACCGTTTTCAATGATATTCCATAAATCCAGATTTAGAGAAATTAAGAAAACTCTCATTCGAGTTTTCCAATAAGTGTAGTCCAATCCGTTAAAGAACGGTGGACGAAAGACCGAACAGCCCTCTTGAAAAGTCATTTCTCTCGGGTGTAAATCCGAAATGAGAAAAACCCCGCTCTGATACCAATTGTTAGGATCGAGAGCACTAAGAGGGGGGGGGTGAATTAGTGCAGCGGAAATCTTATAATAAATTAAAAGCCAAAAGCTGCGTTCGTTCATAAACTATTATGATGCAAAAGCAAATTCTCAGTTTGTATCTAAGTGCAGTTTGCGTCTAAGCGCAGATTGCGTCTAAGCGCAGTTTGCGTCTAAGCGCAGTTTTGCGTCTAAGCGCAGTTTTGCGTCTAAACTCAGATTTATGTCTAAATGCAGATTTACGTCTAAACGCAGATTTACGTCTTAACGCAGTTTTACGTCTAAACGTAGTTTTACGTCTAAACGCAGATTTACGTCTAAACGCAGTTTTACGTCTAAACGTAGTTTTACGTCTAAACGCAGATTTACGTCTAAACGCAGTTTTACGTCTAAACGCAGTTTTACGTCTAAACGCAGTTTTACGTCTAAACGCAGTTTTGCGTCTAAACGCAGATTTACGTCTAAACGCAGTTAGACGCAGATTTACGTCTAAACTTTGAAACTCGTTTGTATACTCGCAGAAGGCAGTATGCAGTTCAAACCAAGACGTAAACGTGAACTGAAATCTGATGATTGAGCGAAGAAAGCCGATTTACGTCTGAATGCAGTTTTACGTCTAAATGTTGAAACTCGTTCGTAAAATCGTAGAGGACAGATTGCAGTTATCAATAGGATTAAAATGTAAGCGTAAACTGCAAGGAAGCTCGTTTGTAAACACACGGAAAACAGTTCTGCAGAATCAAACGTAAACGTAAACTGTAATATATGAAAATACGAGTTTACGTCTGAATGCAGATTTGGAAGAACAGCACTTAGAACTTGTTCGTGAAAGCGCAGAGAGCAGTAGTGATGAGGGAGGTTTGCAGTAATGATAAAGTGCTCGAAAATAAACGCAAACCAGAGATTTAGAGTGGTTCGGTCAGCCTTGACCTACTCCACTTTTGGCTTCCTCCACCGATGAGGTTGCCGACGTCAACTAGGTGCCTTCCTTCAATGGGCGAAGGCCAAACTTCCCTCTTACAATTTCTCTCCTTTTGACAGGCTTAGGAGACAACCTTTACAGATGTTTTCTCTCCTCTCTTTTCAACTCAAACTTGAAGAACAGAAGGAGGAGGAAAACTAGCAGTTTTGAGCTCTAAGAACCACTGAAAAGATCAAGATTTCGGGTCAGTTCTTGCTCAATTCAGTGCTGAATGGGTGGGGTATTTATAGGCCCCAACCCAATTCAAAATTCGAGCTCAAAACGATCAAATCGATCAAATCCCAGAATTCTGGGATCAGGCGGTTGCACCTCTCAACTGGAGAGGTGGCACCGCCTGGCAGAGCTCGA